>NC_080179.1:60173464-60394492 GCF_950295315.1 Erinaceus europaeus | reverse complement strand
TTCTTAGGATTCTGAAAGTCATTTTAAAAGCCAACAACAGATGAGTGGCTGAGAAAGTTATGGTATATATACACAATGCAACACTATGCCACTACTAAGAACAATGAACTCAACTTCTCTGACCCATCTTGGTCAGAGCTAGAAGGAATTATGTTAAGTGAGCTAAGTCAGAAAGATAAAGATGAGTATGGGATGATCCCACTCATCAACAGAAGTTGAGAAAGAAGATCAGAAAGGGAAACTAAAAGCAGGATCTAACTAAATTGCAAGTAGGGCACCAAAGTAAAAACCCTGTGGTGAGGCGGAGGATGGACATGCAGCTTCCTGAGCATACACTTTTAAGCTGTTGAGAAAGGATTATAGTAAGATGTTTGACAAAATTACCAGTAGAATAATTCAATATAAAATTTCTATTGAAAAACTTGGGTTAGGTGGGCCGATAGTCCTGTGAAAAAATTGGGCTGTGGAAATACACTACAGTGACAGACCTAAGGTGCCAGAGGTCCCATGTTCAGTATATTCCAGAACTGAGCAGTACTCTGGAATCTCTGTTTCCTCTCTCTCTCATGTAAATAAATGATAAATATTTTTTAATTGTGAACCCTAAGAAAGAAATATTATGATATCAGCACAATGTCATAATATAGAAATGCTAAAAATCTATGACAATGGATAGGAATAACTACTTTGAAAAATAGATCTAAAATAATATATTTGTATATTAAGTTTGTAGCAAATTGTGAGGCACAGCAAATGAACTTTTATTTCATTTAGTTTTATGTAAGTAATAACTAAATACCAAAATGTATATATGAGGAAAATTCAACAAATCAAATTTAATTTCAAAAGCTTAAATTATCACACTGAGTGCAAATAAATATGATAAAAAAATGAAAATTATCTTATTACACTTTCACTGTAATTCTTAAAAATGTGGTATTATAGCAAGTCAAACTTATTCTATATATCATGATGAATGTGTCAACTTCTAGATTGCTCAGTTTTTGTACTGATAGTCATAATATTCGATTATAATCCTCTGTATATCTATGTTATCCGAATTTTCCCTCTGATTTCAGACTTTCTTTTCATGATTCTGATGTATCATGATACTACTAAATAGTAAACATATCAAATGAGAAAGTAATAAAAATTAGTAATAAAGAATAATCAGATTTCCTATAGATTCCAGAGAAAATCTGTGTCTCTGTAACTATAAACACATTCCTGCTGAGTTTTACTAGTCTTTACTTAAGTCTTCTTTTAGAATTTGCATTTTAAAGGAAGGAGTATTGCATTACAACATGATCTAAGTATCAGGATTGTATCATTTAAAGTATTACATGGAAATGTTATGCATGTAGAAACAAAATAATAAAAAAAAAGTGTTATCTATGAACACTAATTTAGCCTTGTAGGCTAAATGTGTTTCATTTTATTTAGTTCATTTGTTTGTATTATTTCTTATGTATTGCATATTAATGAACTCATAGGATAATTCTCTGTCTGACTTAGTTCACTAAACTTGATATCCTACAAGTTCACCCAGGTTGTGGCAGATGGTGGGATGTGTATTTTTGTATTATTCCCTTGTGTATGTATATTAAATCTTCTTATCCATTTATCAGTTGATATTTGTTTTGCATTGAGAGTGTTTCTAGTTCTTGGATATTGTAAACAATTCTGTGATGAATATGGGTTGAATTTATCTACATGAAATCTTGTTTTCATTTTATTTGGATAAATACCAAAGGAAAAAATGGGTCCTATGGAATTTCCATTTTTAATCTGTTGAAGATTCTCCCTACTGCTTTCCTTAAAGTGCACTAAATTACATTAGCACAAACAGCATGTAAAGGTTCCTCTCTCCACATTTTTTCCAACACTTTTTATCTTTGAGATAACTACCCTCAGAATGGTGAAATTTTTCATTGCTTGATTCCTAACAAGGACAGGACAGGTGATATCTCTCTGTCTCTCTGTCTCTCTCTTTCTCTCCCTCTCTCTTTCTCTCTCTCTTTCCCCTCCCCTCTTTCTCTCTCTTCTTTGCCATGAGGGCTATTGCTATGACTTGGTGCCTGTATGATGAGATTCCCAATGGCCCTTTTTGTTTTCCTCTTTACTTTTGATAACCCAAAGAGAATTTGAGAGGGGAATTGGATGTAGATAGATAATAGAGAGAAAAATAGAAACCTGCAGTACTTTCTTCAGCATTTGTGAAGCTTCCCCAATGCAGGTATGGAGTGGAGGCTTGAATCCCAGTCTTTAAGCATGGCAAAATGTGTGCACTTAAGCAGGTATGCCACTGCCCCCAACCCCGCCATCCATTTTACAATCAAGTTATCTATTGTTGCTTTTATTGAGTGTTAAGATTTCTTTGTATATATTTTGAATAAAATATAATGAGAACTGTGAATACATTATATATAAAAGGACTGCCATGTGTTTTCTCTAAATCATAGACCTTCTCTTTTGATACCATAAACATGCCTGAAACTGTATTATGTATATATTTGCCAATATTAAGTATGAAATCCGAAAGAAAACAATTTACAAGGAGATAGCATAAATATAAATAATGACAGATCTAATATCACCCATTTCAGTGCATTTTATAATGTATGTGATATTATTATGCATCAGATAACTTTTTATGCATTTGAATTATTTTCAATATATATAACTACTTGTTTACTTCACTTTTATCACTTAAAATTGTTGCTGCAAAAACATTTTCCAAGACTGGTAAAAAAGAAATTTAGTTGAAAGAATTTTAATCTCAGAATTAAATGAGCAAACACACAATGCAATTTGTTTGACTCTCATGAAACTCAAACCTCTTTCTAGAGGCCTCAGAGTTTAGGAATGCATTACACTAAGAATAACAAATCTCTCCA
The DNA here is from genome assembly GCF_950295315.1 of Erinaceus europaeus. Classification (NCBI taxonomy): domain Eukaryota; kingdom Metazoa; phylum Chordata; class Mammalia; order Eulipotyphla; family Erinaceidae; genus Erinaceus; species Erinaceus europaeus. The sequence goes on along the minus strand of NC_080179.1, from coordinate 60,391,595 downwards.
GTAGCTGTGGTGAGGAAATAAAAAGAAAAAAAAAAACATGTTTTCTAAGAAGCAGATTGTAACAGTCAAATGCTCTGATCTTCTATCCCAGTGAAATGAATTTTGTTAGGGAAGAGATTGTAGATAGAAGATAGACATCTTTGAGTGTACACTTGGTTAATTAACTGAAAGTAAAGGTTATATGTCAGTAAAATTAGAAAAAAAGAACTTGTGTCACACATACAAGTTCAGGTCTTTGAATATAACTTATTTCAAGAAAAACTAAGTATGTTGTAAATTTTTTTTGTTTTATGGGACTTTGATTTAATCTTTGTGCCTATTCCCCCCAAATATCTACTGTAGTGTTTTGATGTTAATTATGGCATATAAAATTGAGTGCATTTAAAACTACTTTGTTGCATTTCTTTTTTTTTTCTTTACTTTCTTTTCTGACCTGATTCATTTGTACTTTTGATATATGTATATATGTATGCACTACTATATGAAGGGAAAATACTACATATTCTTTAAAAATATATATATATATATTTAATTATAAATGACAAGACCATAGGATAATAGAGGTACAATTCCACACAATTTCCACCATCAGAGTTCAGCATACCACCCCCTCCATTGGATGCTATCCTATGCTTTATCCATCTAGGAGTATGACCTAGGGTCATTATAGGGTGCAGAAGGTGGGGAGTTTGGCTTCTGTAATTGCTTCTCCTCTAGACATGGACACTGATAAGTCAATTCATTCCACCAACCTGTTTTAATCTTTCCCTAGTAGGGTATGGCTCTGGAGGACTGGGTTCTAGGACACATTGGTGAGTTTGTCTGCCCAGGACAGTCAAGTTGGTGTCATGTAGTATCTGCAACTTGGTGGCTGAAAGCATTAAGGTATAAAGCAGAACAAAATTGTTTAATAATCAGGATCCTAAAGGTAAGAATATAGCAGATAAGATTTGGGGTCTCCATTTTGGAAAAAGGTAGTCTATTTTAAGTATATTCCAAGGGGCCCATGAGTTTACTAATTTTTGCATGAACCGGAAGGCTAGCATACAAGCGGGCTAAAGGTATTGTCTGGGGAGATGGTGTCAAAGTTGGTGATAGGATCAGGGCAGAAAATAGCTCCCAAATATGGGAGAAAGTGTGTAAGTATCATTAACTGTAAACCCCATCAATCTGATCTGGGGCCCATGTCTATTTATATTCAGCACAGGGGCCTGTGTAAGCTCTACACTCTTATAGGTCTGAGCTTGCATTCTGTGGTCATAGCTAGGAATATTCTGGACTGCACTCATTTCAGGACCCGGAGTATGTTGGCAGAGTATGTTGACCCAGCCTCCCTTTAGAGAGTGGGTCAGTCTCTACCACTGTTATTCCACATTGAGGGCAGTCCTTAGAGGCCCACAGGACAGTCCACAATGCTATTCCTGAGGGAGATGACCAGCTATGGTTAAGAGAAGGATCTGTCAGAGGTCTAGGCCCATCATACCTATGTGGGAATCCCAGGATTCCCTGATTAGGGCCCCAGATGATGGGGTGGCCTAGTAGTGACCAAAAGAGGTGTCATTAAAGTTTGCTGGTCTCTTGCCCTTATCCAGCTTTTATAGTCTTTATCTGACAATGTTATCCTTAGAGTTATTGGGGAAGTAAAATAGGAAGTAGGTGAGGAATATATCTAGGTCTAAGTAGATACTATTTGATTAAGTACTTTATGGTGTTTATTTTAACTTACTGAGTCACTGAAAACTATTGTGCACTTGTACTTTAAAGTATATATTCCCCCCCTAAATTACAGATATATGTGCACATGTACTCTATATCTAGGTTCGGCAGCTTTGTTAGGAAGTGTACCACCCAAAATAGAGTTAAAGACTCCTATGAACGAGGAAAAGTTTCACCAGAATGATGGAGCTGAAGGGTTGGCATTCCATGTTTGATGTCTCTGGACACCGTCCAAAGTGAAACATGTTGAGGTGATGATGATTGCATTGATTTAGGTGAAATCAGTAGAAGCAGTATCAAATGGTACGGATCAACAGAAGCATGAAGGAAAATGAGTCAAACCCCAGAGGTTCCAGGACTGGGATAAATATGGGTTTTATAGAGAATGGGGAAGGGTCCTTCCTGTCATAGACTTTAATAAGGCAAGAGACAGTTATTATTATCATCAAGTACATAGGTGTACACAAATCTTTTAGGATAGGTGTGCTTGACTCCTTAGGATATATCCTTAGGGGAGTAATTATTGGGTCATAAAGAAGGTTCATTTCTAGTCTTGTGAGGGTTCTCCAGACAGCTCTTCACAGAGGCTGGACCAGTTTCATTCCCACCATCAGTACAGGAGAGTTCCTTTGACCCCACCACCTCTCCAGCATTTGTTGTTGCTGTTGTTTCTTATGTATGACATTCTCACAGGGGTGAAGTGATACCTCATTGTTGTTTTTATTTGCTTTTCTCTGACAATCAGTGATTTAGAGCAGTTTTTCATATGTCCTTTGGCCTTTTGTATCTCTTCTGTAATGCATATTCTGTTCATATCCTCTCCCTACTTTTGAATTGGGTCATTTGCTTTTCTGTTGCTAAGTTTGATAAGCACTTTATATATTTTGGTTATTAGCCTCTTGGCTGATGTACAGCATGTAAAGAGCTCCCATTCTGTGAGGTGTCTCTTTGTTTGGGTGATGGTTTCTTTTGATGTGCAAAAGCTTTTCAATTTAATGTAGTCCTATTGATTTGTTTTTTAGTCTTCCTTGTAGTTGGGCTTGTATCATCTAATATGTTCTTGAGATTTTAGATGGGAAAGAGTTCCACCAATATTTTCCTCTAAGTATTTGATAGTTTCTGGTCTAACATCCAGGTTCTTGGTCCTTGATCCTTGATCCATTATTTTTGTTTATGGTGAGATATAATGGTTCAGGTTCATTTTCCTGCATGTTTCAACCCAGTTTTACTAGTACCATTTATTGAAGAGACATTCCTTCCTACATTTAATAGTTTGGGCCCCCTTATCAAAAATTAGATGTCTATAGGTGTGGGGGTTTATTTCTGGACTTTAAATTCTGCTCCACTGATCTATGTATCTGTTTTTGTTTCAGTACCAGGCTGTTTTGATGATGATGGCCTTGTAATATAGTTTGAGCTCTGGGAGTGGGGTGTCTCCATTTCTGTTTCTTTTTCTCAAGATTACTTTGGCAATTCTAGATGTTTTCTGGTTCCAGGTAAATGACTGTAATTTTTGTCCTATTCTCTTACAGTAAATTGGTGGGACCTTGATGGGTATCACATTAAATTTGCAGATGGCTCTGGGTAGAATATTCATTTTGTTATTAATTCTTGCAATCCATGAGCATGAAATAGCTTTCCATATCTTTGTGTCTCTATGTCACTTTCCCTTTCTAGCACCTCCTTCACTCTCAGTTTTTGTCTCTAATAATAAATAAATAAATAAATAAGTGATACATGCTAAATAACATTTAAAAAAGAAATTAAAAATTAATTAAAAAGTAGGAAAAATTAAAGAAGTCAGTTCCCACTTCCCTGAATAGCACTATAATATGCTAAACCTAGAGATTCCAAAGCAAAGGCTGTTCTCTCAGTAGAGGCAGAAGTGAAAACATGTGACTGCACATACAACTGCTTAAGATGTAACTGGAGGAACAATTTTCTTCCCAGCAACCAGAATAAATTTCCACACAGGTGTGGCATCTGTAATGTGAACAAGGAGAAGAAAAAGAGAAAAATCAAGGGAAAATCACTGATTTTTGTCATGTACTTTAGGATTTTTAATAAAGCATCTGCTCATAAATCTTTGTAGTTCTCTCAATCAAAGATTCCCTGACCTTGTTGACTCTGTCTTTGTGTCTCAATCACTTTACTATCTACCATTGTTTTATAGTATAGAATGTGAATGTGCTCAGAATAATTGCTAATGTAAACTTACTGAGTGAATTTCTAGATAGCTAGTTAAATTGTATTCTCCTTTTTCTACTGCTTACAAAAACTAATACTAATATTTGTAAAATAAAGGTATGGATATTTTACATTATACATTATAATAGTAATTCTTTATTAAGTACAGGTATTCAAGTAGGTGTTTGAATTCCTGAGATACTTATTCTATTTAGAATTAGTTAATAACTATTTATTGAAATATTTTTAGACATTTACCCATGTCTTTGCTTTAACACTTTTTCAGAATTCTCAGATTCTTTCCTGAAAAATCTCTATTTTATAATATAAAAAGAATTATAGATCCAGGTGTAATTTCTAAATTCATTACATTTTTTGTCACATTCTTTCTCATGTAATAGGTAAAGCTAATAAAAAGTCATGTTAATGTAAGATAAAAAGCCAGCTGCATTATTTCAAACCAGCAATTGAATTCTATCAATCAATATACCCTTTGCTGTCAGAAATAAAACCAGAAGGTTCTTTATGTATGAAAATACATCTTAGGCAAATTAAGTATAAAGTTTAATCTATAAAAGAAATATATTCTAAAATTGGGGGATTTGAACTAATAAAAACAAATACTATTTGATAAGGCTGTCTAGACACTGGTATCTTGAATATGAATACTGAATAGTAAAATTGAAATGAATAACATTATGATAAGATCAGGTAAATGCAATGACAATATAGATCAGCAAAAAAGAACAAAATACTGTGACTTTATTTTTTTCAAAGACTGACTACAAATAGGGGTTGAAGTTTTATTTGGTAAACTCTGTAATCTGTTGATCATGTTATAATGTCTCTAATGAACATCACTGTTAATTTTCAGTCCTGTCATTGTAGATGTTAGGAACTACCCATATGGTTTTGCTTTCTTAATATAATTTATGTTTTTTTTTCCCTTAGTGAATACACCATACTTATTTAAAATACTTGAAAATATGGGAATGTACAGAAAAGCACAAATTTCACAAAATAATATTGACTCTAAGAGTGAATCAACTTTAACATTCTTGTTCCAGGGACTTTAATCAAGATAATATTAAGTGTTCATTAAAAGAAAATTGCAGCTACCTAATAACCTCTGTAAAACTTCTGTAAGATCTGCTAGTAGTGGAAGAAATAGAGACTCTTGGTCTACCAGTTTGCAAGCACAGAGGAAAAGTGAACTGCTAGTAGAAAGTTTGGTTTTTCGTTAATACAGTGCCTTGTTGCCTTCAAATGTTAACCTGGTGTTCAGCTCTTACATTTGAAAAACTAAGATTTAGATTTCCTTCCTTTCTGAAAGAGTGTTCAAAGGGTGGCACTTGGATTATCAACACAGGCCAACACAATAATGAACTTGACAGAAATGTAGAGTTTTGGCTACTATAGTGTACATTCTATAGAATGTAGAATTAGAACCTAAATTTTAGCACATTTCTAGGTGGTGTTCTCTACATCATTAAGTCCTACTAAATAAGATCTCAATTTAATATTGTCTCCTTTCAGAAACTGTCAATCACAGCTGATTACCTTTCTGATTCCTCTCATGTCACTAAGTTTCTCTCACCAGAGATTCTCACAATGCAAATATATTTTCATTAGCCTACATTCATACTTTTCTCTAGCTGACTGTCCCAAATAGGATGACGGGTTTTTTTGTTTTGTTTTGTTGTGTTGTGTCCATGATGATTTAAGAAAATGAATAAATTAGTATAGCCTGTATGATAGTATATAATCAAGTCTATGTTTCTCCCAAGTGTAGTTCATTCCAACTTAAAAAATAAAATAGTGTTTATAATAGCAGTGGTATAAGTTTAATCAAATAACTTTTTGTGTGTTACTAGTTTAAGAAATCCTTGTTCTGGAAATTGAATTAGATGAACACATAGCAAAATTTTATTATCTATGGCTTATGGCTTTACAGTATGGTAGAAATAGCAAGATTTTCACACGAAGAGAAAGCATAACTCAGAACTTACCCATATGAAAGACAAATAAGAGAACCACATGCTCACTGAGAAAATTGGGCTTTCCAGGCTTCTAAACAAAGATGAAATATTTCATAAATGCACATTTATTTAGCAAATATTTACTAGTTATCAACTTTTCTGCTAAGACACTGAGGGTATAAAACACTTGTAGAATCTACCTTTTCAATGAATTATTTTTCTATTTGTAACAGGCCTAAAAACAGTTTTTATGGGGCCAGGTGGTTGTGCTCCTGGTTAAGCGCACACTTTATCATGTGCAAGGACCCAGGTTCAAGCCCGCAGTTCCTACCTGCATGTGGAAAGCTTCATGAGTGGTAAAGCAGAGCTGCAGGTGTCTCACTGACTCTCTCCCTCTCTATGTCTCCCTCCCTCTCAATTTCTGGTGTCTCTATGTTAATAAAGACTATTAAAAATAAAAACACATTTTAATACATAGACACTAACATAAAACAGAACATTATAAAGTTAGGCATGATAAATGTATTGATATTACTTTACCACTTATTTTTTTTGGTTGCTATGAATATCTGAAATCCAAAAGTCTATTAATTTTCAATATCCCATGTATTTACAAAATCAGAGATGTTATTAAGTGCAATAGAACAATTACTCTTGAATTAACTTAAGGCCCTTGAATTTCTTATCTTTGAACTGATTTAAGGTATGCTTATGGAGCTTGGTGGTGGCACGCCTGGCTAAGCATACACATTATAATGCACAAAGACCCAGGTTCTAACCCCTCGTTCCCACCTGCAGGGAAAAGCTCTGCGAGTGATGAAGCAGGGACGCAGGTGTCTGTCTGTCTGTCTGTCTATCTATCTATCTATCTATCATCTTCCCCCTTCCCTCTCAATTTCTGGTTGTCTCTATCCAATAAATAAATAATGATAATAATTTTAAAGGAATACTTATGAAGTTAAGAGACTATGCTCCTTCCCTTAGTATAAAGAGAGAGATAGGGTTGTGCCAGATATTTCTTCTAGCACTATGTTTAGGCTGTTAGTGTTTCATAGAGATATGACTATGAAATGAAGACTCTTTAATGTAACTCAGGACAGAATTAAGAATTGATCAGAGTTAGATAGCAGAAAATGGGAAGAGGAAAAGCACTTTAACTCCTCTGAATATTGTTCCTGGGGGGATGAATAAGTCCATCCAGGTAAAGTTTGGTCTATTGGTCTTCTCCTAGACTTGAATGTCTGAAGCAATATGGTCTACATTTTCTTAGGCTTCACATATTTTCTGTCAAACTTCTGTCTGAAAATTGGGTATCTCCTGATTCCATTATACTTTATGTATTCCCTTTTGTTGCCCTTTTTTATTGTTGTAGTTATTGATGTTGTCGTTGTTGGATAAGACAGAGAGAAATGAAGAGAGGAAGGGAAGACAGAGGGGAAGAGAGAGGGGAAGAGAAAGACACCTGCAGACCTGCTTCACCGCTTGTGAAGTGACTACCAGTTAGGTGGGGAGCTTGGGACTCCAAACAGGATCCTTACGCTGTCCTTGCACTTTACGCCAAATGCACTTAACCTGCTGCACTACCACACGACTCCCTCCATTATACTTTCTATATCTGTTACTCACCTGGTAAAGAAAAAGATGATACAACCCACTTTTTTAGATGTAATGTTACACCTGATGATAGACTTTTTCTTGCAGATTATAGAGTTTTTGCTGTTTGATAGCACAATTCCTGTTTTATTGATTCAGCAATATAATAGGTTAATTAACCAATTAATTTCAAAATAATGCAAAGAGACTAGTCCTCTAAAGTAACACGTTCAGTCCAAATGAGAAAGATTTCCTTTTTTTTTTTTTTTTTTTTTTTTCCCTCCAGGGTTATTGCTGGGCTCGGTGCTTGCACCATGAATCCACCGCTCCTGGAGGCCATTTTTTTTCCCTTTTTGTTGTAGCCTCGTTGTGGTTATTATTATTGCCATTGTTGATGTTCGTTGTTGGATAGGACAGAGAGAAATGGAGAGAGGAGGGGAAGATAGAGAGGGGGAGAGAAAGACAGACACCTGCAGACCTGCTTCACCACCTGTGAAGCGACTCCCCTGCAGGTGGGGAGCCGAGGGCTCGAACCGAAATCCTTACGCCGGTCCCTGCGCTTTGTGCCACATGTGCTTAACCCACTGCGCCACCGCCCGACCCCCGAGAAAGATTGCTGATGCAGAACATTTATTTGTTTGCCCAAATGACTGAGGTGAGGCAACTTGACCACCTCTAGACTCTACATAAGTTAAGAGAAACTTAAGTGTATTTCAAGCTCACTACTCTTAGGCTACCAGCAGCTGGCCTCTTCCTTTTCTTACCTGAGATTCCCTTTGCTTCTTTACAGACATACATTTGAATTTAAGTCCATTTTTCCTAAAATTTTAGTACCTGTCCTTCAAAAATCTTCAGTGTATTTATTTGTACCTTTTAGATTATAACTAATGAGGCTAGCAAATGGAAATTAAAGACAATTAAGGGCTTTTTTTTTTGTATGTTTGACAAATGCTAACAAAATGTTTTCTGCTATAATACTGTAATTGGAAGGATAAGCTAACTTTGCTTTTTTAAAAAAAAAGGTATCTCCTTATAAAAAACTATGGTTATCCTTTTATTTCAAGTCATTGATATATCACAGTGTGAGGGGGCTGAAAGGGTAGTGGTAGCATTGAGGTCCTGATGCATGATGGTGGAAAAAGACCTAAGCTAAAGGGGAGAATATGTTGTCAGAACCTATCATAGAGAGGTGAGACAATGTGCGCATGTGTCAACAACTGTTCTGCAAACCGCTAATAAAATGATAAAAACTGTATTTTGTTCTGGGGTTTTGTCTTTCAAAATGCAAATGCATGTGTACAAATATTCATACATATATATACACACACGTGCATGTGTATATTCTTCCTGTGACTAACATTTACAGTTACTATAAAGCACACTGATATTTTCCTTAATTGTCTTTATATTTACACCACTCATATAATAATTACATTTAGTGATCTCTTTAGGAGGGAAGATTTACTTCATATTTCTTTTCTTGATTATTTATAGACTAGCTGTTCCCAATCAGACATACTTGAACTATCTGAAACTAACTAAACACATGAAATGTGCTCCCCAGTATCTTTTCTGATTGTAAAGACTATAATCTTTTAATCCCTAAAGTTGAGGCTTTGGTTGTATTTTTGCTGTCCAGCTAATCACGGCCTGGAGGTATATTACTGAATACTGTCTCAACTGTATTCATAATTGTGTGGAAGAAAACAAGAAGATAAAAGGATCAAAATACCTATAGAAGGCACTAAGCAAGGTGTCTAAAATAATCTGCATCATACAATATAATGTAAAATCCATTAATGAGATACTTATGAAATCCTTCAGAAAACAGCTAAAGTGTAAAAAATATTTGTTCTGATTATAAAGACCCAACAGAGATGCCATCTGGGTAAATTTTTCTAAAAATCATTTTGAAATCAGTTAATACATGTACATAACTTAAAGAAAAAAATATTCTCCTAATTCTTAAATCGATAAAAGTAACCCCCTGGTTCAATCTAACTCATCCTGGATTCCTGTTTGCTTTCTTTAGCTCTTTCTCTTCTTCTTCTTCTCCTTCTCCTTCTTCTTTAATCTTATTTGTAAAATGACACTAATATTTAATGTACTATTCACGGGTACTTTATTTTTTTCAGATTTAAATATTGACTCTGCAAGAGAGAGTTAATAATTTTACGAGTTTTAAGATTGTATTATTTCAGGCTTAGATCTTTGAGAGCCAAGAGATAGCTGACATGATAGGTGCCTTATGTGCCTTAGCTATCCTGGGGTTCAAACCCTAATACAGCACAGAAGGAATCAGTGCTGCAGTGCTGTGGTGTCACTTCCTCTCACTCTGTTTCTATGTCTGTCTGTCTATCTGAAATGTTAAAAAGAAAACGCAAACTTTGGCGGAGAAGCAGTAAGAAGACATCAAAACTAAGGCACAGTTCATCCAGTAGAATTCACTAAAGTCTGATATTTAAGTCTCCTCACGTGGGAAAACCGTGGACAGTACTGAAGCAAACTCCAGAGATGATAGAGTTGTGCTGTACTGCCCCCCCCCCCGCCCATTTATTTCTCTTTCTCAATGTAGAAAGAAAAAAAAATTGCCTGGGAGGGAACAGAAGTATGTTTGTGGAAGACTCCAGCACTGGAAAAATATTTATCATTTGTATCCAAATTCTATTTAGGGTTATTAAATCCTTATTTTAAATGTCCTTGTGAAGTTTAAATCCTCTTTTGTAACAGTGCTACTGTTTTATGTGTTGATGAAACAATTGTTTACATACACACACTATATATAAAACCTGGAAACTTGTAGACTAAAAGGAATTTTACCCACAATATGAAACCACACAATCATGAAAAAAGAAACCAAAAATGGAATGAGGAATCACAATGTCTTAACTTTCTGTCTGAAAACCATCTGAAAACAGAACATTCTGGATTGTAGCTTAGCACTACCCAGAGAATTCTGACGAAATTCATGTTAGTAATCATCAGTAGCAGCCTAATCTCTAAAAGCCAGCTCACACTGTATTTCCCTGAGCCAAGGAAGTGAGGGTGAGAGGATGAATGATGTGACACAAATTATCACCATTCTAAATATGTCAAGCCTGTGCCCTGCTGACAAGAGGGACAGTCTGGCAGGGTAAGTAGCTGTTGCAGCTTTCCAATCTCCAAATGCAAAAACTGAATGAAATACTTTTACTTTTGTAGTTATGCAGAATAAAGAAAAATAATCTGTGCTTCATTACTATGATGATAACTGGCAGCTAAAAGACATCTTTGTATATTTCAGTTCAAGGTACTTGAATTTGTTTTTTTTAATTAATTAATTAATTTTCCCTTTTGTTTCTCTTTTTTATTGTTTTTGTTGTTGTTATTGATGTCATCATTGTTATAGGACAGAGAGAAATGGAGAGAAGAGGGAAGACAGAGAAGGGGAGAGAAAGATAGACACTTGCAGACCTGCTTCACCACCTGTGAAGCGACTCCCCTACAGGTGGGGAGCTGGGGGGGGGGGGTCGAACCAGGATCCTTAAGATGGTCCTTGAGCTTTGTGCCATGTGTGCTTAACCCAGCTGTGCTACCACCCAACTCCCCAAGGTACTTGGATTTGATTACTAAAAGTGAAAATCAAAATATGTTTTATGAATACATATGTCAGTGAATATATGTCAATGAATGTCTGACGATTTACATTTTTTGAAAAAATGCTTGTATCTTTTTTCTTTTATTTTACAAATAGTTTATGAAAACTCTAATTTCCTCTCAGAGAAAGACATATAGCCTAGAAGCACACTGATAAAAGGACAAAGTTGTATGCACACTATCCCGCGAAGTCTGATTTATTATCAGTGTGCATTGTCTGGTTATGTGTCATTAAAGCATAATGCTTTTGACAGCAACATTAGTGATTATATCATGAATACTAGTAAAGGACTGAAAAGAAAATAAGAGGAAAAAAGTAGGGGGAGGGTTCTCCAGCTTGCAGTTATCTATGTAAACAAAACTATTGAGGGAAGAAAGCTTCTAATTTGTGTCATTTCCTAACCTACCAGTTTATAATTGTTGGATTCTAGTTGTCAATGTGTAATTAACAATGTGTTTTTTCCATTCTGTTTCTTACTTTCAAAATCAGCTTGACAAAATTTGAGCGTGTGTATATTTCCCTAACTCATATATATGAATACGCATGTCAAAATGTGTCCTGAATTCCAGTGCTTTTAACAGGATCTCAGATAGTGGAGGATTGGGGTTGGGTGGCAAAGGGGCCTGGAGTGCAGTGCCCTGTGGTGGAGGAAGATGACAGGAGAGTGGAGGGTGAGGTGTGGCAACACCCATTTGGGGGAGATGTGGAAATATAGCCCTATGACAACCAACATGTGAATCAACATTTCCTGAATAAAGTGATTTAAAAAAAAAAAAAAGCTTAAGAATCTTACATGACTAAGCAAACCAGCATACATATTTGGTAAAAATGATTTGTCTGAGCTGTTAACTGGTTCTTGCTCATTCAGTGAATTCACTGTGGATGTACACTACATCTGAGAATATTTATTTGTTTCTTAAAACCAAGTAAGCCAGTATTATAGAATAAAGAAAACAGGGGGGCTGGTGATGGCACACCCAGCTAAGCACACCTAGTACTAAGTGCAAGAAGCCAGGCAATAATCCCGGTTTGAGCCCCCTGGTTACTCACCTGCAGGGTAGTCCTTTCATGAGAGGTGAAGCAGGTCAATGAAGAGGTGAAGATGTCTGTCTTTTCCTCTTCCTCTCCATCTCCCCCTCTTCTCTCAATTTTTCTCTATGCTATCAAATAAGACAGAAAAAAAAAAAAAAAAGGCCTCCAAGAGCAGTAGATTTGTAGCTCCAGCACCGAGCCCCAGTGATGACCCTGGAGGAAAAACAAAAACAACAACAACAAAAAAAAAAACATGCTTTTTCTCTGGTTAGTGTTCCCCTGTCTACTTGGAACTATGTTTGTGTGTTCAGATCAAAGTGCAGGGACAGGAACTCTGGGGGTTTCTTTGAATGGAGTTGCACACAGCCTAGGCAGGACCGAGAGATGCCTATACAGTTCCTAGGTGGGACCTGGGCATTGGCTGGTGCTGAGGTGGAGTCCATACTCTCTGCCCCTCTGTGTCCTGTCAATCTGGTATTCCCCCATGCTGTTCTCTGAGTACCCTTCACCTTGTAACTGATCAGGAGGGAATGGGAAAGGTTCACCTCTCATATGACCTTCTCCATGTGCCTTTGTGAAACCTTCTCAGAGCCCTTTTTCCAAATACCTTTGTGAGCCTACAGGGATAGGCTGGAAACTCCAGGTCGGCAAGGTTGGGGGTGGTTATTTAAAGCTCCGTTAGTTGCTTAGTTGCTGGTTTTCTAGTTTTGTTTGTTTTTACCTTTGTAATATCTATTTTAAAAGATATTTTTTCTTGTTTGGTGGATAGAGACAGAGAAACTGAGAGAGAAGGGACAGAGAGGGAGAGACACTGGCAGCATGCTTAGCCACTCATGAAGCTTTCATCATGCAGGAGGGTACCAGAGACTTGAACCCTTGCGCATATCTGCTCAATGGGATGCACCACTGCCAGGTCCAGTTTAGGCATTTTTGCTAGTGGCTGGGGCCACCCTCTGGTACACTTCGCAGTAGGCATTTTGGACTGGTATATAGAGCAGCCTTGTGAACTCACCTGTGCTTGTGCATGTCTGGAGCTATGCTTCTAGTGGCTAAATTAAGCTTTCTTTTCCTGGGAGGAGACTGGAACAGAGAAGTTCAGTGTAGGCGTAGGGGACCAGATTGGGTGATGAGACGTCAAGCGTTGGACAGGGTGGGCGAAGATATCTGCATATATTGGCAGGTCCGGTCGAGCGAAGACGTGGGAAATGAACTTAGATGATGCCGCATCCCGACGAATATCTGGCGGGGCGATGTTGCTAAGAACTGGCAGCCATGGAACCAGGGTGGACCACCCCCACTCAAGTTTTGTGGAAGAAATGATGGCTAGTCAGATTGGAACCTGAGATACTAGAATTTGAAATACAAGGAGTAAAATCATCAATAAGATTTCAACTGATCTTTCATTTATCCTCTATTATTTCCTGAAAATACAATTTCTGTGCTGGGAGTCCATATTTTTAAGATATTGATAGACATTCTGGGAAAGAAAAATAGGCCAACAGTAGTCACTTTCTGCAAAGTAGCAGTATATGTGGGGGGAGGTGTCTAAGATCTCACTGAAAAGCATGCTATACAAGTAATATTCAGAGTGGTCAGAAGTAGAAAGGCTCTGCATGTTGATGGTGTTCACATATAGTGTAGCTAAACCTGACAAAAAGTTTTTAATCAGAGCAGGTGAAATCGCTCCCTTGGGTACTGTGCTGCATTGCCATACACATGACTCATGTTTGAGTCTGGTCTTCACTATGTTGAAGGAAGCTTCAGTGATGTGATTCCTTTGACTTTATTTCTTTCAAAAAAGATAGAGATTGTGGGGCAGGGGGTGGGACATAGACCTTTGGTGGTGGGAATGGTGTTAATATATAGTCGTATTAACTTATAGTCTCACGCATCACTATTTAATCAATATAAAAGAATAATAAAAAGTAGGTTCTCTTAATATGTACAATTTGAGATAAGGACCAATAATAATAAGCTTAAGTAATTGCCTGTCACCATGGTATTATGTTATAAACAATTTGGAGAAGAGTAATGCAACGTTTTACTGATTTCTTGGTTCAAGTACTCAGTGGCGGCCATGGATGATATCAAATATTGTACTTTTTTGTCAAATTGTTTTTTGGGCTTCCTGTAATCAGAGGAATGGTGAGTGTTATCCAAGCACTTTAGGCACTGGGAAAAAAATAGCAAGTAATGATACTGTATGTATTGCTTTGGTTAAAAACAGTCACATATATAACTGTATATCAACTAGGAATGGTTAGATTTTTACTTGCCCAGGAAGAAGAAACAAAAACCAGTGAATATCAACTACTGTTTGTCATATGCAAAGAATCTGAAATTAGTCAAGCCAGTACTTCTTCTGATATTTATTTTATTGGGCCTTACATTGAAATCTACTGTAAAAAAAAAAAAGTTTTCTCACCAGAAAGAAGGATAATGTTATTATTATTAGATTATTCCAGGCAAGCAAAGTTATTGCTCATAGAAAACAAGTAGGAAATTGCATACAGAAATCCATTTAGAGCTTAGGTGTCTTGAAGCTACTCACTGTTGTAAACTTTTCACTTGCATGAAATAAGAGAAATTCACATTTTTATAGTATAAGCCTATATAACATTGAAAATGTCACAAAAGTCATAAAAACACAAAGCACAAGGACTGGGAGATATTTCATTCAGCAGAGCACACACCATTCTTGAGAACCTAGGTCCAAGCATCCACTAGCATGTGGAAGCACCATGCACCAATATCAAGTAAACGTTCTCCAAATAGTATGGTGTTTTTCCTCTTTCTCCCTCTTTGACTCTAAACTTGAAAAATATTCACAGGAACCATAGATACATCTAGGAACATGGTCCCAGTGATATATATGTTGAGAGAGAGAGGTAAAGAGATGTATCAGGTTTGGGTCTGTAATTTGTAAATTAGATTTCTTAAATAATAACACTTTTAATTAAAAAAGATAATATTCTATTGTAATAATGCTGAAGGAAATATGGATTAGACAGGTTGTTTGACTCATCTGTGTTCAGACTTGTATATTTAAACTCCTTAGATAGATATTAGTGACCCTTCAGCTGTAACATCCAAGCCAATAAGAATGTTGCATGAACAGTGACCATACGTCATAGAAAAGCACTCACTCTGTGAAGACTGATGATTCAAGTACAAAATCTTCTCTCCAATTCAAATAATCTTTCTAACCAAATTAATTGGATGCACTTTTAATTATGTACACACATCGTTTAGTGTTACATGCAATGAAGCATCACTGGTAAGCAAGCCAAATAGATAACTAATTAGTATTGCTTTGACAGAGTCAAGTCGAAGTTTTGATTTTAGTTTTTCATATTTTTAGTTTATAGTTCTTCATTATGGTTTAGAAAAATCAGTATTTACTATTTCACCTGATACCATATGCTGTTTTCTCTTTTTTCCTATCATTTCTTTGTACAAACACATATTCTTGTACAAGTTATAGTCAATAAAGACTAAGCTGTTCGTGTCTCATTTGCTGATTCAACCATCAACCTCCATCTAATAATATGCAAAACCAGGTGTGAGAACTATTCATTCATAACCATCTTTCCCTATTTCCTATTATTTTTCTCAGTTTTCTTCCTACCACCTTCATGTAGGTAACATTTTAGCATGTATTGCCTTCTTATGTAAGATATTTCAAGACTGGAGGGAACCAATAGTCTGTTGATTTCCTGCTTTAGATTGAGGACAAGGAAAATACAAAATTGGGATATAGGGACTAAGTAAAAACATATATATATCACTGACTAAATATACCTGCCTCAAGGCACAGACTCAATAAAAATTAGTCATTCTCATTATTCTATAATACATTTAAGTTTTTTATTTGGGAAGCCTTTTCTGTTTCCTCTTTCTGCTCTAATATCTTACCATACTTATTGTTTTGCTTACTAAAGTCTTTTTTTTTTAGGTATTTTATTGGGGATATTAGTGGTTTGCACTAAATGCAGTTGTTAATACATGTGTGAAATTTCTCAGTTTTCTGCAATACACTGTCAGCCCAGCCTATGTCCTCCTCCACCATCATGCACCAGGTCCTGCCCCCCACGCCTGCCCCCCAAGTCCTTTGCTTTGGTTCAATACAGCAAACCTAGTCTTTTTCTTTTGAAAGAGACTAGGAGAAATACCAGTGTATTTATTAAGCTTCATGCTAGTATATATTTTTCTTTTTTAAAATATCTGTTGTTTTCTGTTGTCTTTTTCTTTTTAAAAATATTTATTCATTATTGGATAGAGACAGAAAGAAATCGAGAGGGGTGAAGTAGAAAGGGAGAGAGACACCTGCAGCCCTGCTTCACCACTCCTGAACCCTTCTGAAGGTGGGGACCAGGGACTTGAACTTGGGTCCTTGAGCACTGTAATGTGAGTGCTTAACCAAGTGTGTTACCACCTGGCCCCATGCTAGTATATTTCTTTAAAAATGTAACAGCCATTGACCTGCTGGCTTCTCCAAACTGTTCTTTTCCCTTGGTTTTTGTGAAATCCTCTAGGTATTCCCAAATATGTAATTATTTTCAGTTTCCTTGTTGACCTCTCTTTTTCTGTTTGCCTTTTTTTCCCTTCATTTGCTGTTGTTGTTGTTATAAGGTAGTGATTTAAAGAGCAGTTTTTGACAGTGTCTACAATCTCTCATCTCCCTGTGAAAGTTCTCTGCAGAACACTCTCACCCAAGGACCTCGCAACTGAGGTCCTTGTTTCATCACCATTCAACACTTTGCCTTTTATAACTAGAAGTTCTCTAAATTTTACCGGAATCTGAAATTCCTTTTATAAGGGATGACTATATATTATTCAGGTTTTAACTGCCAGCTTTACACTTGTGATTTCCAGAGTTACATGTCCAGTGCAGACTTTCTAGCAAGAGCCAAGTTCTCAATTCTGTTCTGCCCCTATCTCTGTCAACAATAAATTAAAAAGTTTTAAAATAAAGAAATAAAGGGGAGTCGGGCTGTAGTGCAGCGGGTTAAGCGCAGGTGGCGCAAAGCACAAGGACCCGCATAAGGATCCCGGTTCGAACCCCGCCTCCCCACCTGCAGGGGAGTCGCTTCACAGGCGGTGAAGCAGGTCTGCAGGTGTCTATCTTTCTCTCACCCTCTCTGTCTTCCCCTCCTCTCTCCATTTCTCTCTGTCCTATCCAACAACGACAACAACAATAATAACTACAACAATAAAACAAGGGCAACAAAAGGGAATAAATAAATAAAATAAATGTTAAAAAATAAAATAAATAAAATAAAAAATAAAGAAATAAATAAGAAATAAAAGGGACCTGGGTGGTAATGTACCTGGTTGAACACACATGTTACGGTGCATAAGGACCCAGATTCAAGCCCCTGATCCCCTCCTGCAGGGGGGAAGTTTCACAAGTGGTGAAGCAGTGCTGTAGGTCTCTCTCTCTCTCTCTCTCTCCCCGTGTCTCTGTCACCCCCTTCCCTTTCAATTTCTGGCTGTCTCTATCCAAAAAATGAATATAATTTTTTTTTAAAGTCAGGCAAACTTACTTTTATCAAAAGCCCAATCCTACTGTTATTGTTAATTTGTTACAGTTTCATCAAGTATAATGCCATCTTCAGGATTTAAGAATGACTTTCATTGTCAAAACTGAAAGTCTAATTTAACCTAAGAACCTTGAACTAACTAAACAATAATTCCAATTTCATTTTCTACCACATCTCGAACATAGTGGTTTAGGTACACAGTATTATCACTGCCAGGATTTCTTGCATGTGTTCATGCCTTTTTATTTTCTTTATTTTTCTCATACTGCCTACTCTATCTGGAATTCAATTTCATCAACTTTGTCCACTGAACTCTTATCCATTAAATTTACTTTTTTTTTTTAATCCAGAGTTATCACTGGAGCTTGGTCACAGTGCTAGGGATCTACTGCTCCTGATAGCCATTTTTCTTCATTTTTTAATTGGATAAAACAGAGAGGAGATGGGGCAAGGAGGACACCTGCAGACCTGCTTCACCACTTGTGAATTGACGCCCCTGTAGGTGGGGAGCCAGGGGTTCAAACCTGGATCCTTGTGTCGGTCTTTGAGCTTTGGTACCATGTGCATTTAACCCAGTGCACCACCGCCTGGCCCCAAGTTTTGGCCTCTTTAAAGTTAAGTTAAACTTCACATACTCCCATGACTATTGCCCAGGCAAATACCATATTTCTAGTATTTTAGTCACTTATTCTCTAACTCCAGTGACTTGTGGTTTTGATTTACCATTTGTTTTCCTGCTGGTGACTTATAGGAGTTTAGGTTTCTGTGTTTCCACCTAGCCCCACCAAAGTCTATAGTCATATTGTATATATTTAATTTGTCTAGAGAAGTTTTGCATTTTTGGAATTCTATTAGGGAGATTACCATTGACCAGGTACTCAGTCAGTGTTGAACTAATGTCCCATATATATTCTAGATGATTTTGGACTGATTCCACCATAATCAAACAAGATTTGACAAGTCAATTACCTAACTTGGAGACATAAATGAACATTCTTTAGGATCTACTTTAATTTAATGAACTAGAAATTATGCTTGAGTGTGTTAATTCTTATCCTAAAGCCACATTATTTTATCAATTTGTTTTATTCATTCCATATAAGTTATGAGACACTTCCTATGTCTAGGTCACACTATTGAAAATAAAATGACCCCTCTCCAAGAAATATTGATAGACTATGGTTCTAACCACTGCTATGTGCTATGTAGGTGGTATAACAGGTATTATTAAGAATATAGACATTGGGAGCTGGGGAGATACACAGCCAAGATGGCATCACAGGCTTTCATGACTTAGATCCCAGTAGTCACAGGTTCAATCTTGTTACCACCAGAGTTGAATAACACACTGGCATATTTTTTAGAGTCTTCTCTTTTATGAAAATAAGTAAAACCTTTTTTTAAGGGTAGGGTAATCATGGCTTTAAAAAAAATAAAGTACATGTTTTGGGATTGGAGAGATAGCTCACTGTATAGGTCATGGTCTTAATTTCAGCCCTGATACCACACAAGAGTACCAGGACAGTTATTGGGGAAAATTCAGATATTATAATCTCTCTCTCTCTGCTAAAATTGCATACATACAAAGCCTCAGCTCTACAAAAGCATTGAATATAAAATTTATCTCTCTCTCTCTCTGCTAAAATTGCACACATACAAAGCCTCAGCTCTACAAAAGCATTGAATATAAAATTTATCTCTCTCTCTCTCTGCTAAAATTGTACACATACAAAGCCTCAGCTCTACAAAAGCATTGAATATAAAATTTATCTCTCTCTCTCTCTCTCTCTCTGCTAAAATTGCACACATACAAAGCCTCAGCTCTACAAAAGCATTGAATATAAAATTTATCTCTCTCTCTCTGCTAAAATTGCACACATACAAAGCCTCAGCTCTACAAAAGCATTGAATATAAAATTTATAGTTGGATTGATCTTACTATAAATGCAACTCAGTCAAATATTTGCTGGGTCACATTGGATTAGCTAAAAACCGTAACCTGCCTACCTTGTCTGTAAAATTTATATTCTAATGATGTTTATTTGTTATACTGATGTGGGGTTTCAAAGAGATGACATATTTAAAGAACTTGGCAGATGTGTAATATGTAGCTATAGATACTGGTAGGAAAAGCCAAAACGTAAATAACCATGATATTGTAAAGCAAAGAAGCCATAATTTCCAAATGATCATTTATTCTACATTTTTATTAATAATATGTTTTGTTGCCCAAACTGTTGCTATTATGCACAGTGTAAATATAAATGTTTTATTAAACACATAGCACTGATCTGAAATCAAATCTACAGATTACATTAATTTATACATTTGTAAAATTTATATCAGGAAGACAAATCATTTCAGATATTTTCTTTTTTTTTAAATATTTATTTTATTTATTTATTCCCTTTTGTTGCCCTTGTTGTTTTATTGTTGTAGTTATTATTGTTGTTGTCGTTGTTGGATAGGACAGAGAGAAATGGAGAGAGGAGGAGAAGACAGAGAGGAGGAGAGAAAGATAGACACCTGCAGACCTGCTTCACCGCCTGTGAAGCGACTCCCCTGCAGGTGGGGAGGCGGGGTTCGAACCGGGATCCTTATGCCAATCCTTGTGCTTTGTGCCACCTGCACTTAACCCGCTGTGCTACAGCCCGACTCCCCATTTCAGATATTTTAAGGGTAAATAAATTTAATGTAAAGTATGGTGGATTGGGACAGTGAAAATTAACAAAGGGAAGAAGCCACAGCTAACTTTCAAGCTCTGGTACTACTGTTATTTTTCAATTAGAAGATAAACGAGAGTACTTGCTAAATTTATCAGTAGTATATTGATGGATTAGAGAAAAAGGCAGTGGTTTTGACCCTGAGTGGTTTCCACATTAGAAAATTATAAGAAAAGGTGAAATTTCACAAAGGAGATTGTGAGACCAGAGTTAAGTTTAAGACTACTGAAGTTTGGGAACAAAGTATACAGAACAGGTGTCTGGAAGAAGTAACTAGAAACTCTCTCACCATCCAGGAGAAGGTGAAAGTCTTAAATATGATAAAAGATTGCAAGAAAATCATGGAGGTTGCCTGCCATTCCTATTATACTTCCCTCACTCACTTCAAAGCTAACCTTATCAAAAGCTGAATAAGGGCAGGAGACTGGCATAATTTAATGATGACTCTTTGGTCACTATCAGGCCACTATCAGCTGGGGCCCTATTTGGGGAGTCCTGAGATTCCCTGTCGTTTTTGACGGGTTAGGTTGTTTTCGCCGGGCTGGCTTCACGGGCACGGGCGGGTAACAGACGACCAGGGACTCATAGTTGAGCTGTAGGCAGTATCTCTTTATTCATGCAGGACGCAGCACAATCTAAGACGAGCTAAGCTGAACTCAAGGTACAGTACTCTAAAACTCACAATGCTGTCTTTATATATACTTGCCAAGTAGGGTGAAAACAGGGTGTGACATAGAGAGGGTGGAGAGAAAAGTGACTGGTGACAATCAGAGTGTGACAAGGAGAGGATCAGGGTGTGACAAGGATGGGGGGTGGAGCAAAAACATATCATGAAACAGTGGGGATTGAACCAATGCCCTGGAGGGAGGTACTTGTTAACAGCGGTTATATAAATAGAATGAAGTGGTTATGTAAATAGAATAGTGTTAAGCAGGGGGGATTTAAACCAAATGAAACAGAAGGGGTCTCATGCATACCAACAATTCCCCCTTTCTTTTTAACTAATGGCCATTGCGGGGTGAACAGAAATGTATATTGTACAGGCGTTTTCAAAAGAACTGGCATAAGACATGGAAAACAAAATAGGCGAACAGCAATAACCAGTGTGATGCCAAGTGGAGCTTTTCTTGCCTCAAAGGGCAAGGCCTAGCAGGCGAAAGGGCATTTCTTGCCTCTGGGAACGCTTCATGCCTCTGGGGGCATCTCTTGCCTCAAAGGGCGTTTCCTGCCTCTGTGGGCATCTCTTGCCTCTTGGGGCGCTTCATGCCTCTGTGGGCATAACCTAATAAGGAGGGGGAGTTTTCTGCCTCTGGGACAGAGCCTGCAGGCGAGGGGACATGGTCTATAAAGTCTCAAGGCAATTGGCTGAAGTTAGTCTTTGAGAAACACAGCTGTGTGTACCAGTAAGTCCAATGGAGGTGTCAGTCCAAAGTAGCTGACCACAGAAGAAAATGCCGGAGGATGAAACGCTGCACGTCTGTCTCGATGGGGAATGTTGGCCACCAAAATTCTGCTTTTCTGTAGAGAGTGAGCTTTCGAGTCTGTGAATCTGTTTCTTCAGGTCGTGCCAGGTCACATTATTGGTTTCCGGGGGCGATGTCAGAGAACAGGGGTCCAAATGGATTTCCGGGAATTCCATTTGAGTAGATGCTTTTTCATGTGAAGACTTGACAGCTGAAATTCACTTACTTGTCAAACAAAACTTGTAGCAGATTAGAA
Source organism: Erinaceus europaeus (assembly GCF_950295315.1). Classification (NCBI taxonomy): domain Eukaryota; kingdom Metazoa; phylum Chordata; class Mammalia; order Eulipotyphla; family Erinaceidae; genus Erinaceus; species Erinaceus europaeus. The sequence continues at coordinate 60,369,466 of NC_080179.1, read as the reverse complement.
GTTTACTATCATTGATAACTCCATTATAATTGGAAGTCCTTTCTAGTATCATTTCAAGGTTGTTAAAACACTTTAAACTCAATAAAATGTGGAAAGGTAAACAGAAGAACCATGGTTAAAAGCCTCAAGCATGAGAATAATTAACATAATCATTGCACTATCTGCCCCACCCATAACTCATACCGTTTTGAGGATTAAACGTTTCAGATTCATGTCAAGACGTAAAAGAGAAATCAAAGGAGGAAAAAACAATTTTTTGGATTGTTTCTGGATGTCTCTAGAAATCATGGATGCGTCCAGCATTTTTTTTTTAAGTCAATGTCAAACAAAAATTCAGTCATTCAAATCATTCTCTTATGAAACGCAACTTGAACCAGATTATCAAGATCTCACCATGTAGGATTAAGAATCCCCGGAGGGCGACCTAGTCCAAAAAGGTCCTCGAAATTCCATTTAGGGTGTTTCTGACTGTTCCTGCTGGATTGCTTCAGGCACCCATTTTTAAAAGCGTCTTCCCATCGAAGAAAGAATCCAATCAGGAGAGTAGAACTAACCACGTGTCTCCATACCTGGGAACTGCCAGGGTACTTGAGAATGTTCTTCAAATTAGAGTAGTCCTTCTCCATGGGAAACATTCGAGAAGAAGTCCAGAAAGTTCCAGGGGAAATCCCCATGCATATCCCAAGGTCTACGATCACGGTCATAAAGAACCAAACTGTGGCCCGGAGCAAAATGTAGTCCTTTTCCTCAGGAAACATGGGAGAGGGAATCCAGAAAGTCCAAGGAGAAATCTCCGTGCATCTCCCAAGCTCTATGATCCCGGTCATAAGAAACCAAAGTTCCCGGTGAGGGAACCGAAGTGTGGCCCAGAGTAAAATGTTCCAGAGACAGAGAAACTGTCTCATAATGAAACAGTAGAGGCTTTGGCAAACCTCTTCGTAAGTAGAAGAGAAGACCATAGTGCATAGGTAGGCAAAGTCTTCACTTATCTGGGAGTTGCGCAGGTCTGGTCCCACGTTGTTGCGCCATATGTCGTTTTTGACGGGTTAGGTTGTTTTCGCCGGGCTGGCTTCACGGGCACGGGCGGGTAACAGACGACCAGGGACTCATAGTTGAGCTGTAGGCAGTATCTCTTTATTCATGCAGGACGCAGCACAATCTAAGACGAGCTAAGCTGAACTCAAGGTACAGTACTCTAAAACTCACAATGCTGTCTTTATATATACTTGCCAAGTAGGGTGAAAATAGGGTGTGACATAGAGAGGGTGGAGAGAAAAGTGACTGGTGACAATCAGAGTGTGACAAGGAGAGGATCAGGGTGTGACAAGGATGGGGGGTGGAGCAAAAACATATCATGAAACAGTGGGGATTGAACCAATGCCCTGGAGGGAGGTACTTGTTAACAGCGGTTATATAAATAGAATGAAGTGGTTATGTAAATAGAATAGTGTTAAGCAGGGGGGATTTAAACCAAATGAAACAGAAGGGGTCTCATGCATACCAACAATTCCCAAACAGACATTATGGGCCTAAACCTCGAATAAATATTTCTCTCCATTATTACCAGTCATCTCTATCAGGGACAACAAAATAGAGCCTTTTGTGGGCCCCCATGGGACCTTGCCTTCAACTTGGATCAACAACGGTAGAGAATGTTCCATCCTCCGAAGTGAGGCTGGACAACATACTCTATGCTACACCAGAGGAAGATGGGTCCTGATATTGGGACAGCTTGAAATGACCACAGAGTGTGAGCTCGGATCTACAGGAATGCAGAGGTCACATAGGCTCCTAAGCTGAATATGGGCCCCAGATCAGATCAAATTGATAAGGTTTACTGTCAACATGTATACATCTTTCCCATATTTGGGAGCTACTTTCTTCCCTGACCCAGCTTTCTGGTCCTTTTTCCAGCCATGACTCTCATGTCATCTCCCTAGACAATAACTTGGATCCACCTGTATGTCAGATTTCAGACTCAGGGGAAAAAAAAAAAAAACAAAACAGTATAACCACAAACTCTTTGGAATATAACTAAAATATGCCTACTATCTATCTACAAAATGGAGATCCCCCAACTCTTTATCTGCACTATTCCAGCCTTTAGCTTCATGATTAGTCAACAACTTGTTTGGCTTTATATGTTAACTCTCTTTTCAGCCCCCAGGTTCCATGTGCTAGGATGGTGTCAACCAGGCTTCCCTAGATAGACAACCCCACCAATGTGTCTTGGAGCTCTGATTCCCCAGAACCCTGCCCCACTATGGAAAGACAGAGGCAGGCTGGGAGTATGGATCGACCTGCCAATGCCCATGTTCAGCGGGGAAGCAATTACAGAAGCCAGACCTTCCACCTTCTGCATCCCACAATGGCCTCGGGTCCATACTCCCAGAGGGATAAAGAACAGGAAAGCTATCAGGGGAAGGGAGGGGATACGGAGTTCTGGTGGTGGGAATTGTGTAGAGTTGTACCCCTCTTATCTTATGGTTTTGTCAGTGTTTCCTTTTTATAAAAAAAACATATTTAGAAGTTCATAAATGATTTCTTATGTTCTATGAAAATATTCTTTATAATAAAGAATCTTACTTCGTGGAGATTCACTTACTGTGGTAGAATCTGGACCTGATTAACCATGATAAAGGAGGGATGATTGTAGTCATCTGTGTACTTGTATTATAAACATAGCCATAGACACCTACCAAAGAGTTTCACTCCTGTGAGTATAAGAGCTAATATATAAGGAAACAAAAATTAATTGAGAAAAAGAGATAGCAGGTCTAGTATAATCTACAAACAAAAAAAATGATGATGAGAACAACTGAGGTGATATCCTGTGTGAGTGTTAGGAGATTGAGTAGACATTGCATTCAGGAAATAGGGTAGGGACTTTGATTATGATTCCATTTAAAAAAAAAAGAAGAAGAATTTGCAGGAGTAGATAAAAAAAAAAAAGAGTATAAATCTGGACTAGCTATTGGTTATTTTGATTTTCTCCAAGAACTTGGAAGCAAAATCACATGTAAGACAGCAGTAGGAAGGAGCTTTAAAACTTTGAAGAAAGAAAATGGCAGCTGGAGAGGTGTGGTTCAGCTGGTAAAGGGTGGGGCTTGCATGTAAAACATCCTAGACCTAGTGGAGGTTGTATTGTTATGTGGAAAACTGAGAAATGTTATGTATATACAAACTAGTGTATTTACTGTCAGATGTAAAACATGAATCCCCCAATAAAGGAAAAAATTAATTAAAAAAATAAAGACTTCAGGAAACCTTAAAAAATAATAATGGTAAAAGGTCCTAGATTCAGCCATATATGCTAAAGCTGTGAGATGCCCTGGCTTCATTCTTATCTTTTTTACAAAATAATAATAATATAAAATAACGAGTAGTGAAAATTCTTTTTTTTAGGGGGGTGTGGGGGTGCAGAGATCCCAGGCTGCAGGAAGGGAAGAAGGAAGAAAGGGAAAAAAGAAATAAAGGAGGGAAGGAAGAAGAGATGGGGGAATGATGGAAGGAGAAAAGGAAGGAAAGGAGGGAAAGAAGGAAGGAGGGAAGGAAGGTATAAGGAAAGAAGGAAAGGAAGAAGAAAGAAAGGCTAAAAATAATTTTTTTAAATCAAAAAGAGAAGATACATTAAATAGTTTCATGAAAATGGTGGATAGTAACTGGGCTAAGTACAGTACCAAGTTTTAATAAAATGCCAAATCTTCACTTTGAAATGTTCCAGGCATTCTTTTCCACACTGGACATTTCACACTTTTTTTTTTTTTTTGGCCTCCAGGGTTATTGCTGGGGCTCTGTGCCTGTACCATGAATCCACTTTCGTTGCCCTTGTTTTAGCCTTGTTGTGGCTATTATTGTTGTTGTTGATGTCGTTGTTGGATAGGACAGAGAGAAATCGAGAGAGGAGGGGAGACAGAGAAGGGGAGAAAGACACCTGTAGAACTGCTTCACTGCCTGTGAAGGGACTGCCCTGCAGGTGGAGAGCCAGGGGGTGGAGGGGGGGGAGGCTCAAACCGGGATCCTTAGTTAAACTGTGGTAAGTGTCAACATATTTTGAATCATTTAACTTTAACCTTCAAAACTGTTATTTTTCTCTCTAAGGGGAGAAAGCTATTGTCACGACCCATTAATACTCCTATTTTTAGACAGCAACATCAGTTCCAGTCTATCTATATATTTTTCTAGTTTAACAAATCTTACTCCTGTTAGAAATTATGTGTGCAATGAATATTGTCCCATCGCTTCATCTCTGTTTCATGCATTTATCATATTGAATCTTAATTTGCTTTGAGAATCCAACTCCTGCTTCAATGATGTATTTCCTCTGGAAGTATTCAGATATTCTGAAATATATATTATATCCAGTACATGTCTAATATTTTACCACCAATAAAAATAAAATATTGAAATAGAATATATTTACACTGATTACTATGAAAGTTACACATGGGTTTATAAATCAAAGCAAGCCCTCAAAAGAGAGATCAATTGATGTGTCAGATAATGAAGGCATAAAAGGTGAAATCAACCACTGAGTTGAGAGTTTTCCTCTTGAAATAATTTAATTTACCCAAACTTGAAAGTATTTGTGAATTTGAGTATATGTAACAGGCTAAGATGTGAAAGGCTGAACATATTGAGCTGAAATTCTATTAAAAATGCCTCAGATAAATGTAAACTAACATATTTACAAGGGAATGGTGTTGTTTACTAGATAAATGGCAGGAAACTCCTGACATTTATTCCAAAGGAAATAAATCAAAATTATATTCTTACTGCTATACAATGAGCAAAAAAAAAAAAAAAGAGTTGCATTAATAATATACAAAGTACATAGGTATATAGGAATAATATCTTCATTTTTCCTTTACAGAACTGTTACCCAATTGCCAGAAGTTAAATTGTCAATATAAGTGTGCAATAATGAGGAATAGTACAAGATGTTACTGTGAGGATGGATTTGAAGTGAAAGAAGATGGAAGAAGTTGCAAAGGTAAGCGTTTTTTATAGAGACTTAACTTATCTTTGAGCTGCTCCATATTGTTTCTGTTGATTTTTGTTCTTAAGATTTAAAAGGTGGCATAGGCCCCAAGACCACCAATGTGAACATTACAGATTGCTGGTATTGCTCTGCAACACTGGATAATTCAAGATTACCTATCCATCTGATTGACTCCAATATAATCTACAATGTAAAATATTCTTTTATAAGTTATGTATACTCTCTCTATAAAGCTATAAAATACCACTATCTACTTATAAAAAAATGAAGTATATGTGCATTGTTGGAGATAAAGTAGAATGTTTTCCAAAGAAATTGTTGCTGTATTGTTTATATCTTTGTTTTATTATTACCAGTAGGACCTGAAAATGGAATCTTGACATACAAGGGAGTACTCAGAGAGAATATTGTTCAAAATCCTAACAACAAAGTGAGAAAAATGACGTCCTAAGAAATTAAATAATTTAGTTAGTCTATATAACTTTTCATTAGTCAGCTTTGGACTAAAACAGCCTATAGAGCCCACTTATCAAACAATATATAGTCATATTATCTTGAACAGGATTGTTGAAATTCAGTGTTAATCTAGGACATGGATGTTAAGTTTGTTTTCTGCATAATAAAATTATTATGGGAACAATATTATTAAATATTTGTTCGACAGAAACTTAATATGTCTATAAATTGAAGAAATGGCTATATTTATTTAGCACATAATTTCAAACCAGCATTTTAAAAATAGAAGCATATGAAAGTGTAAGTTGGGCAGGGGTAGATAGCATCATGGTTATGCAAAGAGACTCTCATGCCTGAGGCTCCAAAGTCCCAGGTTCAATCCCCTGCATCACCATAAATCAGTGCTCTGGTAAAAAAAAAAAAAAAAAAAAAAAGAAAGAAAAGAAAAAAGAAAAGAAAGTGTAAGCTTTCTAGGAAGAGAATCAGAAGATGATACTGGGATAATTCTTTGTTAAAATACTAGAACTATTTTGTAAATATTCATAGGAGAGATTTTTTTTTTTACTTGCAGAAGTATCCAATAATATCTAATCTGTCCATCAAAAATACAAATAAGTCACTAAAAATGAAAGATTTGATACTGTTTCATCTTTTGTTTCCATTAAGACAACAATTTAGCTTTCAGTTGGTATAGTCTTGAAACATCTTATTGGAATTGATTCTGTTTGGACAAATCTATTTCCACAGTTTGAAGAGAAATGTTTTTCAAGGAGAGAAAGAATAGTCAGTAATGAAGTTACTTATAAATGATGCAAAATTTCCTTTTAGATCAAGACGAGTGCGCTCTTTATGGTACATGTAGTCAGACCTGCCTTAATACATATGGATCCTATGCTTGCAGTTGTGTGGAAGGTTACATAATGCAACCAGACAACAGATCCTGTAAAGCCAAAAATGGTAAGTTCAGTCTGGCTTTCTCCTTCCAAAATTTCTTGTTTCCATTTTCCATTTCCTTTCCACTAAGCAGATGCACAGTAGAGAAATTCAGACTTGGAAGAAATAGATTTTTCCTTCCTTTAAATTCACTGATCCATGCTTAGAAATTCAGAGCTCCGCTGTTAATTGTCACCAATCTTTATCAAACTACTTTCATTCCAGGAAGTTTCTAATCAGCACAACTTGTTCAGGAGAAGTAAGATTTATTGATTTGAACAACCCTTCTTTCTTCTGGACTCTTTAACAGATTTTTAAATGGTTGCTTCTAAAATTCATACTCCATATAATAAAGTAACCTGCTAACATAAGCCAGATCATGTTATTTTCTTGCTTAAAACCTTCCAATAATTTTCACTTTCTTTAAGAATACACTCCGAACTTCTCCCAGAATCTGTATCCAGTAGACTAGATTCATTTACTTTTTCTGTCTTAACCTCCCATAACGCTCCTTTTTTGCCATGCATCAGTCATAGTGTTTCTACAACCAATTGCTTTTGTCTTGATATCTTTCTACTTGCTGTTTTGTTTTGTTTTCAGCATGTAGTGCTTATGGCATTGACATTCTTGCCATTCAAATCTTTGCTAAAATGTCAACCTTAGAATGATCTCTGTCTGTCCTGTTTAATGCTATGCGTTGTCATCATCGTTACGTTATTTCCAGTTATATTAATTTGCATACACTTTTCTCCATCATTATAGAAATGCTCAGTTTTATTTTCTTTGTAATAACACCAATGTAAATTAATGCATTTACATATTTGCTTATCAAAAGATTTCTCTAGAATGATTTCAGCACTACAAGTATACAGAATATGACAGTTTTGTTTACTGTTATTTACTTAGTTCTGGCCAACCTGGAGAACATGGAAGGGATTTATTATTTCTGGAAGGAATGGAAGAGGAGAAAAAAAATCTATCTTTTCTTTCTAATTAAAATTATTTTAAAAAAAAGAGTGCTCCACTCATGAGTGATTTAATTTCCAATTTCAGAATGGCCTTTTTTTTTTTTTTATCTTTATAAATAAAGACTACAGTGTGTTTATTAATGTTCAGCATGCAGTAAATACTTGGCATTTCTGACTTACTAATGCAGTTGCACTCGATGTGCTAATAATAACAGTAGGTTAATGCTGGTCTTTTTTTGTTTTTTCTTTGTGGACTTACTTCACTTGGTACTGGTATAGGGAGATATTATATGTGAGATTCTTTCTTAATTCTAGCTTTCCCCAAAGTTGGTTTCACTTTATGAATTTTCAGATTGTGATATATTCATAATTGTAGAGTATCTCTTTTCATTTTTTAAATTTTTATTTATTGAATAGAGACAGCCAGAAATTGAGAGGAAGGGGGAGAGAGAAAGGGAGAGTGACAGAAAGATACCGGCAGTACTGCTTCACCACTTGTGAAGCTTTCCGGTGTAAGTGGGGACTAAAGATATGAACACAGGTTCTTGTGAGTTGTAATGTGTGTTCAGCCAGGTGCACCACCACCTGACCTACTTCTCTCGCTTTAGTAGCAACTGGAAATTTTGCAGAGATTAAGAGTCTCTTTTTCAATGTCAGACTTAGCAAAGCATTAGATTTGCTCAGCAAATTTCTGCTTAGTGTCTTCCAGTTTAATGTAACTTTGTTATAACTTTAGTGATTTATTTGATATAATATTACTTGTTTATACAACATATATCTGTATATATCTGTCTATGTGTGTGTGTGTGTGTGTGTGTGTGTGTGTGTGTATGTATGTAGTTACAGTGAAAGAACATTCTTTTACTCCTTATATCTTTGAATTACTGAATTGACTTGTACTCTTTATTTTTCCAGGGACAGTTCTTTAGAAAAATAAGGTCAGGTTATGTTTCACTCTTTTCCACCACTGGAAGTCCCAATTTAAAATATTGATGGACTAAAAAAGTAGGGCGCTTATATTTTGCTGTTTCTATCGATCCACAAAATACGGCTAAGGAAACGAAAAGTATAGTGTAATAAACCATATACAAAGAGCCATTTCATCTGTCTCCACACACGACTGGTACTTGATAGTTACAGAATGTTACCAGAGAAGAAATGTGAATGGTAATGTACTGTTGCAGCCAGGAGATTTGATTACTCCAGAATTGATAATGGAATATAAAAAAAAAAAAACTTTCACCTGTAGGTCACAGACTTGATGACAATATTGTCTTAAAGAGTTTGAAATATGCACTGTTTCCATGGGAATCTTGCTATGGATTGTAGTTTAAGGAATATGATAGTTAAAAAGTCATAACACTAACTGACTTGATCTAAAAGTTATGGAAAATTTGAATCAGTGTATGTATACAATTAAAAATAGAAACATATTTAGCCTTATTTTCTCAAACTTAAAAATTATTTTACTTGGGAGTCGGGTGGTAGCGCAGGGGGTTAAGCGCACATGGCTCAAAGCGCAAGGACCAACGTAAGGATCCCAGTTCGAGCCCCTTACTCCCCACCTGTAGGGGAGTCGCTTCACGGTCTGAAGGTCTGCAGGTGTGTCTTTCTCTCCCCATCTCTGTCTTCCCCTCCTCTCTCCATCTTCCCCTCCTCTCTCCATTTCTCTCTGTCCTATCCAACAATGACAACATCAATAGCAACAGCAATAATAACAACAACAACAATGAAAAAGAACAAGAGCAACAAAAGGGAAAATAAATAAATAATTTTTTTAATTTAAAATTATTTTACCTGAGATGCATGTCATATTTCATTTAATGCATCAAATTTGAAATTTTGTGACAATTTTATCTTGTTATAATATTTGATGTCTAACAAATACTATAGTTATAAACTAAACTACATTTCTTTTGACTTTGTCATTCCTCTTTTTAAGTTACCTGACTGCTTAAAATAACCCCTTTTCATTCTTCTTCTGCAAGCTTACCTAACGTTACTCTAGGACATAATTTTTCTTTAATTCTATTAGTGACTGAATAGTTATTTATAAAATTAAATGATAATAGGGGTATAATTGCATACCGTTCCCAGCACCAAGAGTTCTATGCCCCCACATCCCTCCTATGGAAACTGCACTACTTCTCCCAATGTCACAGACATGGGTTAACTTTGTGTTTATGTCTGTATGTGTATATATATTCCTGCCTTCACTTCCCTTTTAAGTCATACCTACTCCCATTACTTTTTTCTAGTATCCTCTTCTTTCTCAGATAAGTAAAACTGTGCCTGAGTTCCTTTGGTGTTTTCCAGGTTTGGTTCCCTTTCAGTGATGGAAAAAAAAAAAAAAAAACAAAAAAAAACACAAAGATTCTTTCTTGGTGACAAATGTTGTTTGGTCTTGGTGGAATTGGGGTCCAGAGCCCTCTGGACATCATCTTCTAATATTTCCCCCACTGAGGGTATGGGCCAAAATTATTTGCGGGCTGCAAATGGAAGGAGATCTACCTTCTATAACTGATTCTCCGCTGGACATGGATGCTCACAGATCCATACCCCCAGCCTCTTTTTTTTTCTCCCTAGCTGGATAGGGCTCTGGAAGGGTAAAGTTCTGGAACACATTGGGAAGATAAACTGGCCAGGGAGATCGGGATGGGATTGTAGTAGCATCTGTAGCCTTGTGGAGAAAAGGCGGTAAATGACAAAACATTTAATAAACGAGAATAACCAAAGAGTAGGAATAGAGCAGAAGAGACAGGTACACTAAAAAGCTAGGATGTCTATTTTAGGTATGTTCCTAGGGGCTCATAATTTTAGCTATCTCTACTTGAGCTGATAGGTAACATGAAGATAGACTAGAAATATTGTCTGGGATGGTTTTCAGAGTTGAGAATAGAACTTGAAAGCTAGATTAGGGCAGAGTATAGGGCAGAGTATAGTATAATCAGTATATATATATATATATATATGATTGTTAAGTACATTGATCTAAACAGAGGGACCCATCATGTAACTTTGTATTTAGCACATGTGTCTGTAAAACCTCCTAGTCCCTGTCAGTATGCATTCACAGTCTATGGTCACAGCTAGGAAATTTCTAGGATGCACTTATTACACTACCACTCTTTTTTGAATGGCAAAATAGGATGACCCAACCTCCCTTTGGAAAGTGTAGCAGTCCCTATAAGCCATATAAACTATAGTTTATAGTGAGGGTAAGGTCGTGAAGAGACCCACAAAAGGGCTTATGATAACATTCCTGCTAGATGTCACTGCTGATGGTACAGAAAGGGATCTGTGGGGGTAGGGTGATAGTGTACCCAATAAAGCACACAGAACTAAGCACAAGGACCCATGCAAGGATTCAAGTTCAAGCCCCCAGCTCCGCATCTGCAGAGGATATACTTCACATAGGGTGAAGCAGGTCTGCAGATGTTTTTCTCTCTCCCTTTCTATCTCCCCCTTCTCTCTCAAATTCTCTGTGCTGTCCAATAAAATGGGGAAGAAAATGACTTCCAGGAACAGTGGATTTGTAGTGATGGCACCTAGCCCTAGCAATAACCCTGGAGACAAAGAAAGAGCGAGAGACAGAGATAGAGAGGGAGAGAGGGAGAGAGAGAGAGAGATGTTAGAGGTCTAGGCCCATAGTATCTATGGGGGAATCCAAGAATTTCCTTATTAGGACCCTAGGTGATGAAGTGTTCTCATATTGGCCAGAATGGCCATCATTAAATGAGGCAGTCTCTGGATTTTCCCCCCACTTTTTATAGCCCCTTCATTGTCTGACAAGTTAGACTGTATCCCATTTGTTAAAGCATTGAATATCACATAGGTCTTTAGTGTAGTCTAAGTTAACTTTGTCCTTTTTTTTTTCCATTTACTTTTATTTGTTTGATGATTCTTATCAAGGTTATCTTAGGGACAACAATTATAGGATATAACTTTTTATCCAAATCAATGTTTCAGGCCTCTCAGATGTTGTTGGAATATGGAAAAAATAGAAAATTTTAGAATTCACTGGTACAGGACATTGTGATGTGTGTAGAAGATCTCTACATTTTGGAAAGAAATAATAGTATGAAAATATCAAGTCTAAAAGGTTCAATGTGAAACTAGAAATAGAAGACATAGGAGGGTTCTGCAAAGGCCATAGAAAATGACAGATAGAAAAATGAAAGTTCCCAGGAAAAATAGATGTCTGTGTGAAGACAGAGAAAGGGAGAGTCAGTTGTCCTAGAAGGTACTTAAACAAGTAGTAGTCTCAATCACCTCACAATCTTATCATGGTCACATTCCAAATATTTGCTCCAACTCTTTTCTTTAAAGGGACTATTTTTGTTATTACTGAAAATAATTATGTAAATTAATATAAATTAATTAATAACCCCTCCCTCGTGATATCATGTTTTAATCCAAGACAAAGTCTTACCCCAGAAGAGCACCATATGGGGACCAGGTGGTGACATACCTGGTTAAGTGTACACATTGCAATGCACAAGGACCTAAGTTCAAGGCTCCAGTCCCCACTTGCAGAGAGAAAGCTTCACAAGTGATGAAGCAGTGCTGCAGGTATCTATCTCTCTGTCTTTGTACCCCTTCCCTCTAAAATTCTCTCTGTTCTATCAAATAAAATAAAGTTTAAAATAAAATAAAAGAGCATCTTTTAAAATAACTTTATGGACCATTTGATTACCATGTAGAAGGTCCTGGGTGGAACTGCTCAGCTATGAAGCCCTGCTGGGAGAAAAAAAAAAAAAAAAAAAAAAACTCTAGTAGATTTCAGACACTGTGGCAAATGGGGTGAAGAAATTCATATTAGGCAAGAGACTATTATTTCATTCTTAATAATTAATATAATGCAGACAAATTCTTTACTTTTCTATAGTAGGATTGACCCTGATTACTGCAACATATATATATATATCTTGAGCTGATTTTGGTGAATCACTTTAGATGATCTAGTTTTCTTCTTCAACAAGTGGCTATCCAGTTTTTCTCTCTCCCTTTCTATCTCCCCCTTCTCTCTTCAATTCTGTTTGTTGTCGAATAAAATGGGGAATAAATGGCTTCCAGGAACAATGGATTTGTAGTGCTGGTACCTAGCCCCTGCAGTAACCCTGGAGGCAAAGAAAGAAGCACCGTTTGTTGAAAAGGTCTCCTTTTCCCCATTGGGTGGTTTTGACCACTCTGCCATATATTAGGTAGTTATACATGTGTGGGCTTATTTCTGGGATTTTAATTATATTCTACTGATCCCAGTGTCCATTTTTATTCCAGCACCATGCTGTTTTAGTTACTATTGCTTTGTAATATATACTGAACTTAGGAAATGTGACGCCTCAATTTTTATTTTTTTATTATTATTATTTTGTCAAAAATGCTTTGGCTATACATTTTTTTATGTTTTTTTTAATTTTGACAAGTTGTTCAATTTCCCTGAAAGATGCTATTGGAGTCTTGATATGGATTTTGTTGAAATTATAGACTGATTTTGGTAGAATGGGAATTTTAATAATGCTTATTCTTCTGTCTCAGTGTGTCCTTCTCTATTTATTTTATCAGTGTCTTACAGTTTGCCTTGTAAAAGTCTTTCACATAATTTGTGAGGTTCTCTCCAAGGTATTTTATTTTGGGTGGTCGGTTGTAAATGGAACTTAGTTCTTCAATTCCCATTCCTGTGAGTCATAATTTGTAAATAGAAATGCCACAGATTTATGAATGTTAATTTTATATCCTGCTACTTTATTGAATTTATTGTTTCCATTTTTTTTTTTACTGGAGTCTTTCATGTTCTCTAGGTATGTGATCATGTTGTCAGCAAATAATATAACTTGGCTTCTTTCTTTAAAATCTGTATACATTTGATCTCTTTCTTGCCTGATTGCAATGGTGAGGACCTCCAGAACTATCCTGAATACTAATGGTGATAGTGGGCATCCTTGCCTGGTTTCAGATTTTAGAGGGAAAGCTTTCAAATTTTCCCCATTGGTCAGGCATGATGCTATTTGTGGGTTTATGTACTTTATTATGTTGAGAAATTGTCCTATTCCTAATTTCTGGAGGGTCTTCATTGTAACTGAATGTTGAATCTTGTGCAATGTCTTTTCTGCATTAGTTGAAATAATACATGTTTTTATCTTTCTTTTTGTTGATATGGTGGATTACGTTGATTGATTTGGGAATGTTGAACCATCCCTGTTTCCCAGGGATGTTTCTTTGGTCTTGATGAATTATTCTTTTGATATGTTGTTGAATTCTATTTGGCAAGATTTTGTTGATAATTATTTGCATCAGTGTTCATCAAGGTTCTAAGTCTATAGTTTTCTTTTCTGGTAGAATCTTTTCCTGCTCTAGAGATTAATGTGATGTTAGTCTCAAAGAATGTGTTTGGAAAAGGCACCCCCTCTTTGATTTTCTGGAAGAGTTTGAGGACAATTGGTATTATTTCTTGAAAAGTCTTACAGAATTCATTGGTAAAACCATCTGGACCTAGGCTTTTATTCTTGGGAAGATTTTTGATTACTGATTCGATATCTATATTAGAAATTAGCCTGTTTAAGCTGTCAGCTTCCTCTGTGGTTAAGCTTGGCAGGTGGTACAGTTTTAGGAAATCATCTACTTAATCTAGGCTATCTAGTTTATTTACAAAGAAGTGTCCATAGCATCCTTGTATGATTGTTTGTATCTCCCGATTTTCAGTTGTGAAGATCTTTTCCTTCTTTTTTTTTGGCAAGCCTAGTCAGTGATTTTTCTAATTAAATTTATTCTTTAAAGAACCAACTCTTGTTCTCCATCCCTCTGGGAGCATGGACCCAGGATCATTGTGGGGTGCAGAAGGTGGAAGGTCTGGCTTCTGTAACTGCTTGCCAGCGGATATGGGCATTGGCAGGTTGATCCATACTCCCAGCCTGTTTCTATCTTTCCCTAGTAGGGCAGGGCTCTGGATAGGTGGGGTGGGGTTCCAGGATGCACTGGTGAGATTATTAACCCAGGGAAGTCAGGTTACTGTCATAGTAGCATCTGCAACTTGGTGTCCATGGCTTAGTGGGTTCCTGGAATGATCCTAGTCTTGATGCATTCTCAGGTGATCCTCTTTGCTATTCCTAGTCTGTGTGTCAGTGAAACTATACAAGTCAAACTCAGTTTTGAAAAAATGAGATAAATCTTTATGAAAAAATGAAAATCATGGACTAGGTGGTGGTGCATCTGGTTGAGTGTACATATTAGGGTCTGCAAGAATCAAGTCCTAGGTCTCCACTTGCTTCTAATCTACTTGGTCTAGGCTTTTGAGAGAGTCCGCATATCAAATACACAGCCCATATATTAAAAAGATTCAGTTTGTGTTTTGAGAAACTTTAAGACATACAATTAATCTTCCCCCTCTCATACTAATTAACTAGTGATTTATGTGTCTACGTTTTGCTAGGAGTGTACATAAACACCATTCCCACCACCAAAACACTGTGACCTATCCCTCCCACCCACTCCCACCCCACACTGACCCAGGAAGCTGCATGTCTACCCCTCACCACAGGGTTTTTACTTTGGTGCCCTACTTACAATTTGGTCAGGTCCTGCTTTTAGTTTCCCTTTCAGATCTTCTTAGTCAACTTCTGTTGATGAGTGGGATCATCCCATACTCATCTTTATCTTTCTGACTTAGCTCACTTAACATAATTCCTTCTAGCTCTGTCCAAGATGGGTCAGAGAAGGTGGGTTCATTGTTCTTGATAGCTGCATAGTATTCCATTGTGTATATATACCACAGCTTTCTCAGCCACTCATCTGTTGTTGGGCACCTGGGTTGCTTCCAGGTTTTAGCTATTATGAATTGTGCTGCTGTGAACATAGGAGTACACACTTCTTTTTGCTTGGGTGTTATGGAGTCCTTGGGGTATAACCCCAGGAGAGGAATTACTGGATCATATGGAAGGTCCATGTCTAGCCTTCTGAGAGTTTTCCAGACTGCTCTCTACAGAGGCTGTACCAATTTACATTCCCACCAGCAATATAAAAGGGTTTCTCTGTTCCCACATCCTCTCCAGCATTTGTTGCTGCTGTCCTTTTTGATGTATGCCATTCTTACAGGAGTGAGGTGGTATCTTAGTGTTGTCTTAATTTGCATTTCTCTGACAATCAGTGACCTGGAGCAGTTTTTCATATGTTTGTTAGCCTTTTGGATCTCCTCTGTAGTGAATGTTTTGTTCATATCCTCTGCCCATTTTTGGATGGAGTCATTTGCTTTTTTGGTGCTAAGTTTGCTGAGCTCTTTATATATTTTGGTGATTAGTTTCTTGTCTGATGTATGGTATGTGAAGATCTTCTCCCATTCTGTGAGGGGTCTCTTTGTTTGTTTAATAGTTTCTTTGGATGTGCAAAAGTGGGATGGAGAATGGGAAAGCTATCAGGGGAGGGCGTGGGATATGGAGATTGGGTGGTGGGAATTGTGTGGAGTTGTACCCCTCCTACCCTATGGTTTTGTTAATTAATCCTTTCTTAAATTAAAAACAAAAACAAAAAAACAAGGGCAACAAAAGGGAAAATAAATAAATATAAAAAATAAATTCTTTAAAAAAACAAAAAACAAAAAGAAACTCAGCAATTATTGCTGAAATTTAGAGACTTATAGTAAGTAGGAAAAAATAATCATGTGGGACCAGGTGGTGGTGCACCTGGTTGAGCACATATATTACAATGCACAAGGACCCATGTTTGAGTCCCTGGTTTCCACCTATAGGGAGAAAGTTTTACGAGTGATGAAGCAGTGCTGAAGTTGTCTCTCTGCCTCTTTTCCTCTCTATCTTCCCCTTCCTACTCAATCTCTGTCTCTACTTAATAAATAAATAAAGATAATTTTTTAAAAGTTAGAAAAAAAAACAATCATGTAAGAAAAATCACTGGAAACCAAACCAGTTTTTACTGGTTCTTGATCTTTGGTTAAGATAATTGCACTAAAAATATAATAAGGTAAAAGTTGATCTGGAAAAATACTACATTCAGTCACTCTTCATTCCTTCTTTAAAATTTACGCTTTATGTCATAAATCTTTTTCAGCCAGTAGGTTCCTGATGCTACCATGATGCCAATCAGATTTCCCTGGGCAGAGGACCAATGTGTCCTGGACCCCCACCTCCCCAGATCTCTGCCCCACTAGGGAAAAAAAGAAATGGGCTGGTGGTATGGATCAACCTGCCAATGCCCATGTTCAATGGAGAAGCAATTACAGAAGCCAGACCTTCCACCTTTTGCATCCCACAATGACCCTGGTCCATACTCCCAGAAGGATAAAGAGTAGGAAAGCTATCAGGGGAGGGGATGGGATAGGGAGTTCGGGTGGTGGGAACTGTGTGGAAATGTATCCCTCTTACCCTATGGTCTTGTCAATATTTCCATTTTATAAATAAAAATTTAAAAAATTCAAAAAAAAGAACCAACTCTTGGCTTCATTAATCTTTTGAATCATTATACTGGTTTCTATTTCATTTATTTCTGAACTGATTTTGACTATTTCTCTTTCCCTGTTGGATTTTGCGTCTCTATGCTGCTCCTTTTCTAGTTGGTTCAGTTGTGATGTTTGACAGCTTGCTTGAGATCTTCACTTTTTGTTAATGTGGGCCTGTGTTGCTATAAACTTTTCTCCTAGATTTGTTTTTGATGCATCCCATAAGGTCTGGTAGCTGGTCTCTTCATTCTCATTGTTCTCCAGGTAGTTTTTACATTTTTCTTTATTTTCTTCAGTGACTTAGGGGTTATTCAGAAGTATATTGTTTAATCTCTGTGTTTTGTTTTGTTTTCTAACTTTATGGTAAAAAAATTTTTTTTTGATCTCAATATTTACATATTTATGAAGGTTGGTTTTGTGTCCCAGTACATGGTCAGTCCTTGAAAATGTTTTATGCTCACTTGGAAATAATGTGTATTCTTTTTTTTTTTGGGGGGGGGGGGTTGGTGGAGGGGTAGGGAGGTGATGAAAGGTCAATATATCTGTTTCAACTCATTTATGGCTTCATTTAAGGCCTCTACTATCTTGTTGATTTTTTTGTCCTGATTATCTATCTCTTGCTGTGAGTGGTGTGTTATGTTTTCCTACAATTATTGTGTTGCTATTGATGTCTCCCTTATGGTCATTAAACACTTGTTTTATATATTTGGGTGCTGTCATTGGGAAGCATATAAATTAAAGATGGTTATGCCTTCTTGCTAAATTGATACTCTGACCAATATGTAGTGTCCATCTCTGTCTCTTATCACTTTGTCTGAAAATCTATTTTATCTGAAAGCTGGATAGTAGTTCCTGCTCTGTTTTTCACATGGTTGGCTTGGAATACCTTGTTACATCCTGTCACTTGGTGTATCTCTTTGTCTTTCCTTCAAATGTGTTTTTCCTAGACATAAAATATATGGATCTGGCTTTTTAATCTGTGCAGTCATATTGATTTTTTCCCATTGTTGAATTGAGAACATTTGCATTTAAGATAATTATTGAAATATGTAGTTTACTTAGCCATTCTGATTTTTGTTTGAAATTGTTTTATTTTTGTTGACACTTTTTTGTTTGTTTCTACTTACTGTTTTGTGTGGATGGTTGTCTTCACTAGCCTTGAATACTGTGTGTATCTGCCTCAGATTTATCTCTGTGACACATTTTGTTTTGTTATTACCGTGTATATGGTGTCTAGCTTACAACACTTGCAGGGTTTTGTTTTAGGTTGACTTTGATTTACCAACATTAGTTTGTGGTTCTATTCCTCCCTCCCCTTTACTATAGCTTTGTTTTTGTCTTTGCTAATTGGAATTCCTTTGCTGCTGCTTTTCATGTGGGACTCCTTTCAATAATTCTTGCAGAAGAGGATTAGTGATGGCAAATTTCTTCAGCTTCTGAATGTTTGAGAAGATTATCACTTCTCCCTGGTGTTTGAATGATAATTTCACAGGATAGAGTGTGTGGCTGGCAGTTTTTGTCTTTCTTAAGGGTCAGGCCAAGTAACAGGCTTGCTGGCTGAAGAGAGGTTCAGGAGGTGAGGTCTTTAGCATGTGAAAGAAAAACACACAGAGCCTGGGAGAGAGAGAGAGAGAGTGAGAGAGAGCTAGAGAGATGTTGCAGCACTGCTAACTAACTCTCACTTGCTAGCTCCTGTCATTTTTCTTTTTCTTTACTGATGAGGAAGGAAGGAGGCGCAGGCCCCAGGCTGCCAGGCTGACCTCTGCATCTTCTTCTATCTTCACTACTTCCTATGTCATGTCTCCCTGTTCTTTTCCAGTCTTTATGCCTTTGGCTTGTGTCAGGTGCATCATACCATTTACATCAGGTGTGTGCATCATTATTTGCATCAGGTGTTAAGAGTCTCATGTGCAAACATGGGCTTTGAGCCAAAGCTAAACATGGGACTCAAGTCAGGAATTAGCCCTGTCCTATTAGTCTTTTTAATAATTTAAATATATCATTCCATTCGTGAAAGTTTACTTTTGCTATAATGTGTCGTGGTGTGGGCCATTTGGGGTTCAGAAACTTCTATTCATGCAGCTTCTTGAATCTTTCTGTTTTGAACACTCAACAGGAGGGGAAGATTTTCTGGTACAAATTTTCAAATCTGTTCTCTATCCTTCTCCCCTCTTCTTCCTCAGGTATACCCATGATTCTTATATTCATTTTCTTTTTCTTTATCCTTTTATTTATTTATTTATTTATTTTCCCTTTTGGTGCCCTTTTTACTGTTTTTTGTAGTTATTATTGTTGTTGATGATGTCTTTGTTGTTGGTTAGGACAGAGAGAAATGGAGAGAGGAGGGGAAGACAGAAAGGTGGAGAGAAAGACAGACACCTGCAGACCTGCTTCACTGCCTGTGAAGCGACTCCCCTGCAGGTGGGGAGCCAGGGGCTCGAACTGGGATCCTTATGCAGGTCCTTGTGCTTCGCACTACATGCTCTTAACCTGCTGTACTACCGCCTGGCCTGACTCCCCATTCATTTTTCTAATGGAATCTTCAGTTTCATGGAGGATTGCTTCATTATTTTCCTACACTTTCCCTTACCGGCATATTTGAATTCATTAATTGTGTTGACTGTATCAGTGTTGATATTCTCTTCTCAACATGGTTTAGTGTACTTTCTATGCTTGTTACCTTAGCCTGAGCTATTTTTAAAGTGTCCTTCAAGTCCTATAATTCTGTTTGGAGTTGTTCTTTTATGGTTTCTAACTTTGAAGGAAATTCTGAATTCTGTTTAGAGTTTTCTTTTATGTTTTGTTGTTCTTTAATGGAGTAGTCTCTGAATTCTTAGATTTGTGTTTGAGTGTTTAGCTTGGATTTTTGGATTCTTACAGAATAACTTTTATGAACTCTGCTTTTGACATTTTTTCCCCAAATCTATGTTCTCTGGCAAAGCAGCTATTTGAATTTGTCTAGATTTATACTTTTCTCAGTTTTATTTATTTAACTTTTTAAAATACTTATTAATGTATTTATTATTGGATAGAGACAGGAATTGAGAGAGGAGGGGAAGATAGAGAGGGAGCGAGACAGAGAGACACCTGCAGCACTGTTTCACCACTTGTGAAGCTTTCCCTCCTGCATGTGGGAAGCAGGGGCTTGAACCTGGGTCCTTGCACACTGTAATGTGAGTGCTTAACCAGGTGTGCCACTGCCTGGCACCTAGATTTATACTTTTAAGCATGATTTCTTTTATATATATTTTTTTTCCCTTTTGTTGTCCCTGTTTTTATTGTTGTTGTAGTTATTATTATTGTTATTAATGTCATCGTTGTTGAATAGGACAGAGAAAAATGGAAAGTGGAGGGGAAAACAGAGGGGGAGAGAGAAATAGACACCTACAGACCTGCTTCACTGCTTGTGAAGTGACTCTCCTGCAGGTGGGGAGCCTGGGGCTCAAACCGGGATCCTTCTGCACGTCTTTGTGCTTGACGCCATGTGCGCTTAACTGCTGCGCTACCGCCTGACCCCCTTAAGCATGATTTCTATGGTTGAACCTGCAGGTGGTACTGTGGCTGTGTTGCTGGTTTTTCTTGATTGTATATGTCATGGTGGGGGAACTGGTGAGGCGATTCTGTGGTGTAATACTGGAGAAGAATATGGGCCTATGAAGGCAGAAAACAAGTTTGGTGCTGGTGCTACCTAATTGAATAACATCTTCTGGGGTCTAGGCGGACTCTTATGTTTTCAGTTCTCAGCACATTTTGTTCCTTGATACCCTGGTGGATGATTACTAGCAGTTCAATCTCTTCAGTGGTATTTTTTTTTTCCAGAGCATTGTTCACCTCTGGTTTATGGTGGGTAGTGGGAGGGTGATTGAACCTAGGACCTGTAGCCTCAGGCATGAGAATCTGTTTGCCATTATGCTGTCTTCCCCACCCTCAATCTCTTAATGTCCCTGAAAGCACAGACTGGGCACTCAGAAGTTGCCCCACCTTCCTGAAATTGAAGATATACTCTATTATGTAGCTTCAAGATGATGTTTGTTTCCTATACAAATTATTTCTTTCCTGAGTTTTTCTCTCTCATCCTTTTCTATCTCTGTAAATGTAGCACCTATAGCCATCTGTGGCTGAATGATTTTTTTTTTTTTGAGTCTTGGTTGTAGTTTAGAAATGTTTCAAGTACTTTTTATCTAGTTGGTATGAAGTTACTGCTGCTTAATGGCCATAGAAGTGTCTGATAGTAGACTACCTGTTCTTAGGAAGGGTAACATACTGTCTCTTAGTAACCTTGATTGACTATGAGACTACTGTGTCAAATCTGGCTCAGCATACCACCTGCCTAGGAATGGCTCCCTGAAGAACAATAATAAATCATCTGTGCTTGATACATTTTTTTTTTTTTTAACTAGAGCACAGTTCAATTCCGTTTATGGTAATGCAGGGGATTTGAAGCTGGGATTTCAGAGCCTCAGGCAGGAGAGGTCCTTTACATAACCATTATGCTATCTATCTACCCCCACCCAGTGCTTGACACTTGAAAAGTCCTTATTCAGAGTTTAATTATTGATGTTGTTTTAGATAGTCCAAAAAATCTATCTGCTGTATAATTTGTCCTATTATTGAGGCATAACTGTGAATGACACTTGATGCCATGATTTTGTACTGTTAACTCTTCTTTATATACTTTTTTTTTTTGAACTCTTTAATAACCAGTAACAGGAAGATATGTACCTAAGTGACTGGAACAGAGTCTGTGTTTGGTAAATGTTTATTGATGTTGAAGGAGTTGTCTAAACATTAAGGGAATCAAATAAGGGTACTGAAATCCAAGCACTAAGAGGAATCTCAGAGGATACAAGAGAATCAGAGGTGCCTGTGTGGTATTTTCTACTGTCATCCACTAGTACTGATACCAAAAACATATTTGGGTAGCTTTGCTTAATCGCTGTAAATGTCCTCTTGACCTTAACCCTCCTCAGATGAACGCACATACTTAGACTTTTAGTTGTGTAAATATAACTGGAGAAAAGGTATCCTCTCCTTCTCCCTCTCCCTCTCCCTCTCCCTCTCCCTCTCCCTCTCCCTCTCCCCCTCCCCCTCCCCCTCCCCCTCCCCCTCCCCCTCCCTCTCCCTTTCCCTCTCTCCACCCTATCTTTCCCTCTCCTGTATTCTTACTTTATAACATCTCTAATTCTTCAATCAGTTGGAAGCTACAGTCTGCAGGCAGAGAAAAAACATCTGATGGATTTTTTCATTACCCAAATTAAACATCACACATTTTTTTTCTCTTGCCCAAACGCCGTTAATGAATATGCCAGTATTGGGGTGTAAAACTACTCATGAATATTCATTGTATGTGTGTTTTCTTCTTTCTTTCTTTTTGCCTTTTAATTGTTTTTGCTCAAGGGTATCACTTTCACAGTCTAGCACTTTTCTTGACATAGTTAGTCCCCCTTTTTTTCTCCCAGTAATGAAGTTGCAAGATTGATAAAAGAACAAAACCGTGGTGTCTTATGTGTCATGACACTTTCATTTACCCATAGTGTACAAAAATATCACATAGAAAAAAAATGCATGTGTTGTGTTTTCTTTACTATATTTTTAACTGTGATATAAATGAGAACTTAATTTTGTATGGAGAATTATATATAGTCACGTTTATGAACTCTTGACTTAAGAGGTCACAAACTCTTTTAATGAATGATATAATTTGTAGGTGAATTTTTCTATTTATAATTGTTATATAATAATATTTGAATTGTCAAATACACAATTTTAAACATGGGATAGAGCACATCATACTCTAAAATTAACTCATTTTCTTTGTCTTCTATTGGGGAAATTTTAAAAAAATCAAATGAGGCACACTGAAATTCATAGACATTTGAAGAGACTAAATAGAGGGGGAAAAACAATAACTTATGTACAGATTTTAGCTGAGCAGTGCTCTGGTAAAAATATACATATAATAATTTGCACATATAAAATTTTGGTTTTGTCTTATTGCCATCAAGCCTTCAGTGGGGCTTTAGTCCTGTGATTCATCAGTCTGGGTATACTGATTTTATTTATTTATTTATTTATTTATTTATTTATTTATTTATTTAATGATAAAGGGGAGAAAGAGAGAGAGAGAAGCCAGTCGCCATAGCACTGCAGCACCAATTGCATACTTACTCATGGTAGTAAAGTGAGCTATCCCCCAGCCAACTCATAAACTGTTTTTAGGGAGTTTATTTGGCCTCTCCTGTATTAATTGTAATCACCTAGAACCAAACAATCTAGAGTAATTGATTACCCTTGAGGCATTCTCTGATTGCTCTCTTCCCACTAGAATCCACATTTTCCCTTGATTTTGATAACTGACTTTATGCCTATTCTACCTAGTCTTAGTCTTCAGAAGAGAAGTTCCACTACATTGATTGCATTATTAAACATGTGATCATTTCTTAGCACTAGGACTCTCTATTTCTATCTGTGATTTTTATGAACGATAATACTTGCCAAATCATTACATGAATGATATCTTAATAGTCTTTGGACATTTAGAACAGCATTACAAAGAATATATCTGGTAATGTAGCTGGAATGATTATAAGAAAAATGCAAATCAAGACAACAGTAAGATATCATTTTACACCTGTGAAAATACCACATATTAGAAAGAAGAGTAACAACAAATGTTGGAGAGGATGTGAGGAGAAAGGAATACTTCTGCTCTGCTGGTAGGAGTGTAAATTGTTCCAGTCCTGGGTAGGTGTGGAGAGCATAATGCTTATGAAAAGAGACTCTCATGCCTAAGGCTCATAAGTCCCAGTTTCAAGCCCTCACACTGCCATAAACCAAAGCTGATTAGTACTCTGGTAAACAAACAAACAAAGAAACTGGTCCATTCCTTGTGGAAAACAGTATAAAGATTTCTCAGAACACTAGAAATGGACATATTCTATGATCCATCTTTTTTTTTTTTAAATTTTACTTATTGGGGGATTAATGGTTTACAGTTGACAGTAAAATACAATAGTTTGTACATGGGTAACATTTCCTAATTTTCACACAATAATTCAAACCCCACTAGGTCCTCCTCTGCCATCATGTTTCAGGACCTCAACCAACACCCCCACCCCCAGAATCTTTTACTTTAGTGTGAAACACCAACTTCATTTCAAGTTCAGCCCTTCTGATGACCCATCAATTTTTCTCCTAGATATTTACCCAAAAGATACAAAAACATGTATCAGAAGAGATTTATGTACACTTATGTTCATAGCAGAAATTATAATAGCCAAACCTTGGAAGCAACCCATATGTTCAACAACAGATGTGTGACGAAAAAAGTGTGGTACATATATACACAAAGATGTACTACTCAGTACTTTAAAATGCTAAAGCCACCTTCTTTGCATCATCTTGGGTGGAATTTGATGATATCGTATTAACTGAGATGAGCCAAAAAGCAAAGGGCAAATATGGAATGATCTCATTTATACATGGGACTTAACAAATAAGGACAAGAACGGGGAGGGAGGGATACAAAGAGTAAAACTTGGACTAGTCATGGTATACTGGATCAGAAACCAAAAAGGACTTTGGGGACGGAGAGGGAGAGAGGGAGGAGTATGTTGCGGTTCTGGTGCATGTTGATGTAAAAGGATATAGATTCTGGGTAAGAATGCTTTACAGAGAACTTTTACAGATGAGGAACAGTACCCATGTGTCAATGGCTATACTGTAAGCCTTTAATCCCCTCTCCAATAAAATTGACTAAAAAGAAAGAAAGAAAGAAAGAAAGAAAGAAAGAAAGAAAGAAAGAAAAAACAAGAGAGTCAGGCATAGTGCAGGGGGTTAAGTGCAGGTGGTGCAAATGTATGGACCAGTCTAAGGATCCGGTTCGAGCCCCCAGCTCCCCAACTGTAGTGGAGCAGGTGAAGCAGGTCTGCAGGTGTCTATCTTTCTCTCCCCTTCTCTGTCTTCCTCTCCTCTCTCCATTTCTCTCTGTCCTATCCAACAATAACAACAACAATAATAACTACAACAATAAAGAAACAAAGACAACAAAAGAGAATAAATAAATATTAGAAAAACACATATGAGTATTTAGAAATAACCTGTCTTTTTAATAGTACCATATAACATAAAGATCTTAAATATAAATTGTTTATTTATATTCAATAGTTCTGTAAGCAACCAGTGAAATGAATTAGTTGACCTTTCCTTTTTCCCACCTCCTTTCAATGAAATTTTATTTATTTGCCTCCTCTATCCATATTCTAAGTTGATGATATCATTTCATATTTTTTTCTGGGAGATTAGAAGCAATTAAAGGAGAAATTCTTTTTTTCTCTCTCTCTTTTTATTTAAAAGGAGAAATTCAGGGCTGGGAGTTGGCGCACCTGGTTAAGCACACACATTACAGTGCACAAGGACCAGGGTTCAAGCCCCCAGTCCCCACCTGCAGGGGGAAAGCTTTCCAAGTGATGAAGCAGGGCTACAGGTGTCTATCTGTCTCTCTCCCTCTCTATAGCCCCCTTCCCTCTTGATTTCTGGCTTTCTCTATCCAATAAATAAAGATAACAAAAAAATTTAAAAAAAAATAAAAAATAAAAAAAATAAAAGGAGAAATTCTTATCCAGAACTCTACAAAACATACCAGTCTAGCTGACTCTAGGAGTAATATTTAAATCAAAGAAAAAAAAAAAACTCCTATTTAAGAGCAATTCCTACATTTGCCTCTCAACCTGACCTTCTCTTACTTATTCCATGATAAGACTTATTCACATTTATTCCTTGAATCATTAGTGCTTTATTTTCTCCTGGATCATTCATATCAATATAAAAGTATAGTGTAATGAAAAAAAAAAGTAATGACAACCACAAAATACAGCTGCTTTTAGATCTGTATTGCTCTCTATCAGTTCACATTTCTCCTTTATAGAAAAACTTACAGGAAGTGTTAGCATTGAAGTGGCTCAGTGTTCAGTCTTGTGAACATCTCTCTTTGTTGAATTCATAAGTGTTCTACTGTATTATGATTTGGAAAAAAAAATTCTCTTTCCTAATGACATAAACATTTAATGACTGAGACTCACAGTTAATTTTTTATTATTATTTCTTTTTATTGCCAATCCTGCCCATCTCTCTTGAATTTCAGACTCATTTGGAAATTGATATCCAATTCTATCTCACCAGTTGGAAATTTGATAGAAACTTCAAAGCCTCAGTGTCCTCAAACTATTAATTCTCAACCCTAATAATACTCATCTAAGAAAATGTCTCCTCCATTCACCCAATTTGTTCAGACCAAAAATAGGGAGTCAACCTTGAATCTAGTCTTTTCTTCGCAAACCTTTTCTTTTAAAAATTTAGATCTTTTCTGAGCTAATTTCTCTAAGGAAAAATCCCATTGCTATCAACACTGTAACTTTCTTCAGAGATTTGTACCACTGAGTGTTTGTCTTTTTGCTTATTGTTTGTTAGCCCATTAAAATGAATGCTCTATAAAAACTGTAATTTCATGACTTTTTCTAAGTGTTGCATCTCTGATATCTAGCACAGTGTTTGGCAGAGGCTAGCCAAGCTCAATAAATATTTGCTACATGAATAAATAAATATGCAAACACGGAGGTGCTGTATTTTCTTATCTAGGAAGCAGACTAAGTGTAGCCTTAAAAATGCTTCCTAGAGAAATAGCTCATTTTGAATAGTGAACTGTTTGCCATGTGTACAAACAAGGCTTGATGCTCATTCCCACTGCATTGAAGGAAACTTCTGGGCTGTGGTCTCTTTCACTCAGTCTCTGCCTTAGTACCTTAGTATCTGTATATTAAAAAATTTAACAATAATCTAATTAAACATTCTTTTATACAGTACATCTTATAAATAAAGACCAGATAGTGGCACATGAAGTTGAATATACATATTACCCTATACAAGGGCCCAAGTAGAAGTCCCTGATCCCCACCTCAGGGAGTAAGTTTCACCAGTGTTAGAGCTTCAGATCTTTCTCTTACCTCTTCCTCTGTCCTATCAAATAAAAGAAAGCAAATAAATAAAGCAAACAATAATAGCAAAACAAAACAAAACAGGGAAGGTGTATTCAATGTGCTGGCACACCAGAAATAACCCTGGTGGAGAAAATACAAGTTATTTAGAAGCAATTCTATTATTGTTAACATTTTATAATGTAATTAACCATTGGAGCATAATTAAAAGTCCAGAAAGTAGCCCAATCATATGCAACCATCTAATATATTGCAAAAGGGCCAAAACTATTCAGTAGGGTAAAGAAGGTTTCATCAACAGATAGTGGTGAGAAAATTGAACAGCTACATGTAGAAAGGTGAAATGTCTACATATGAGACCAGAAACTCTAAAATTTATAGAAGATATTGTTGGTGTATCTTTGTAAGACTTTCACGTCAGAGATATATTTGGAGACTCAACTTCCCCTGGGCACGGAAAGTGAAAGCGAGAGTAAATAAGTGTGGTACATGGAACTAGAAAGTATCTACACATCAAAAACAGCCTACACAAGGACAAGCAGGCAGCTCATAAATGGGAGAAGATATTTCATATCACACAACAGACATAGAACTGATAGCAAATATCTATACTGAATTGGTACAGATCTACAAAAAAAGCAAAAATCACCCAATAAAAGTGGGCCAAAGAAGAGATACATGTGGCCCACAGACACATCAAGAAATGCCCAACTTCACTTATCCTTAGAGGAGTACAAATTAAAACTGCACTGAGATTCTATCTCATACCTGAGAGAATGGCTTATATCATAAACCAGGAAATGACAGGTGTTGGAGAGGTTCTGGAGAAAAAGGAGCTGTGCTACATTGTTGGTGGAAATGCAAACTGGCACAGCCCCTTTAAAGGACTGTATAAGTAATCCTTAAACAAATGAAAATTGAATTACCTTATGGTCCACCACTGCCACTCTTAGGTATTTATCCAAAGAACACTCAAACACTAATTAGAAGGGACATATGCTAAAGAATGGAAACAGTCTAAATTCCCATCAACAGATGACTGACTAAGGAGGTTATGGGATAGGGGCCTGGGTAGTACTGCAGCGGGTTAAGCGCAAATGGCGCAAAGGGCAGGGACTGGCATAAGGATCCTGGTTTGAGCCGGGTTAAGCGCAAGTGGTGCAAAGGGCAGGGACCGGCATAAGGATCCTGGTTCAAGCCCCAGCTCCCCACCTGCAGGAAGGTCCCTTCACAAGCAGTAAAGCAGGTCTGCAGGTGTCTATCTTTCTCTTCCCCTCTCTGTCTTCCTGTCCTCTCTTGATTTCTCTCTGTCCTATCCAACAACAACAATAACAGCCACAACAAGGGCAACAAAATGGGAAAAATAGTCACCAGGAGCAGTGGATTCATAGTGTTGGCATCAAGCCCCAGCAATAACCCTGGAGTGAAAAAAAAATTATGGGTTATATATTTCATGGAATACTATGCTGCAGTCAAAACAGATGATATTGTGTCCTTTGGGACAAAATGGATTAAACTGGAGGCAATTATGATTAGTGAATAGATAAAGGGATCAAAGAGCTACCATGTGGTTTCACTCATTGGACAACTTCATTAAAAAAATCATCACTTTCAGTTTTGGACATTTTACAAAAAGTTGAGGGTAGAAGGCCAACCTGTGTGTTTTCATCATCTTTTCCTTCTGTAAAGAGCAGAATGAGAGGCAAGCTTGTGCATGAAGTTTATGGATGCTGGAGGTCTGGATAATAGATTTTTAATTTTTCCTAATTAGCACTAAAATATCTAGATATGATTGTACACATAAACTCTCTTACCACAGATTTTCCCTGGGGTTCTACCGTCTTTGGTATGTAGAAAAAGATAGTAGAATGTGGATCATTTTGAGTATAAACATTCAAAACTCATCAATATTAACACAGAAGTGTCTTCTTCTAAAAAAGTATAACAAATGAGTTGTTTTCCTCAAGAATCATTTACTTTTCTGACTATAGGAGAGAATGTGGGAGGAAGAGGAAGTGAGTCAGCAATCATAATCTGATCATTAAGGAAATGTGTGATTTTTTGGTTCTGGACTGTCAAGAAAACAGTGAAACTGAGATCACAAGTGCTTCCTTTTGATGAGCCTATGAGCTTTGCTTGTTCCACTCAGAGAATCTATTTCTGATCCCATCCATTCGTCTCTGAATAGCTGCCTTTGTTCACAAGGGAACCCCTAGAAAAATATGGAGAAGTCTGTCCAGACTCTCATCACCATCATTGCTAGAGAAGCAATTCACAGCATTTCCTTTATATGCTAGCAACCAAAGTAAATATCATCATCGTCATATTTGCACAACATAATTAAGGAAGTAAGAAAGACAAGGGAGCATACTTTCTTAAAGTAGTGAGCTGAAATTGTAAAGTATACATCTTTATCTGCAGTGTTAATGCATTCTATAAGAAAATAAAAATAAATTAAGGGCTGTGGAAATAGCATAAAAGTCATGCAAATTTTTTTTTTTATGTGTAAGACTCAAAGGTTTCAACTTCAGTTCTCAGTAGCACCATAAGCCAGAGCTAAGCAGTGCTCTGGTCACTGTCTCTCTCTCTCTGTATCTCCTTTATTCTTAAAATAAATAAGTAAATGAAGGAATAAAATTAAATAATAATAAAATATGTTATTATAAAAAATTAATTAAAATTGTGTTATTCCCAGTTTTAATCTTATATAGTACCAACAGCTGAGTGGTGGTCTTGTCTGAAATAAAAGAGATTGTTTTACTTATACAGACATAATGTTGAGTAGTTAATCCAATTTTTTTTTAAAAAAAGCAAAATATGAGGGAGGCAGGTTGGGTAGTGGTACACCAGTTAAGCACACGTTATATCATGCATAAGGATCTATGCTAGGACCTGGGTTCGAGCCCCTGCTCATCTGCAGTGGGGGTGCTTCACAAGTGGTGAAGCAGGTCTGCAGGTGTCTATCCTTCTCTCTCCTTCTCTATCTCTGCCTCCTCTCTCAATTTCTCTTTGTCCTATCGAATAAAATGGGGGGGGGGCCAGAAAAGAGGAAGAAATGGCCTCTGGAGAGGTGGATTCAAAGTGCCTGCAGCAATGCCCACCAACAACCCTGGAGGGAAAAGGGAAAGAAAAAAGAAAGAGGAAGAGAGGGAGGGAGAGGAGGGAGGGAGGAAGGAAGGAAGGAAGGAAGGAAGGAAGGAAGGAAGGAAGGAGGGAGGGAAGGAGAGAGGGAAAAAAGAAATATGAACATTTTACTGAACTCACTTTTCTCTTGCATTTTTAATACAGAACCCACAGATAGGCCACCTATGCTGGTAATTGCAAGTTCAGAAACAATTGAAGTTTTCCATCTGAATGGAAGTAAGGTGGCAACCCTGAACTCAGTCAATGGAAATGAAATCCATACTCTGGATTTTATCTATAATGAAGCTGTGATGTGTTGGATTGAATCAAGAGAATCTTCGAATCAGCTCAAATGTATCCAGATAACAAGAACAGGAAGATTAACAGATGAATGGACAATCAATATTCTCCAGTCTTTCCACAGTAAGTAGTCAATTCATTTTAAATGGCACCCTTTAAAGACTTCATTTGCATAGTGTTGGGCAGGATTCTTAGAGTTTATAGTATGCGTATGAAAATGGAAAGCTATATATGAAATATGACTGCACTTCAGGAAACCCATTCACCATATGTTTTATATATATATATATATATATATATATATATATATATATATATATATATATATATGTATATATATACATTCACTGTCTGTACGTTAGTTATAAATTTCAGAGATCACTTAAATGACTTTTTTAATGACTGTGATAGTGTCACCTAAGTGAGAGTTGTGATTTTTCACAGAATGATACTTCACAGTGCGATAGTGAATGTGGAATTAAAAAAAAAATAAAAGAGCAAGAAACAGAGTTGATAATTATAAGCTTATCACCTGTAGTGTTTGTTAAAATGCCTTGAAAACTATTTGGGTTATGCTATATGGTAACAATTACATGTGTCTGTTGACTTTTTTTTTCTAGTTAATTAGAATTTCAAGACATATTTTCCAAAAGAGTAATTTATAATTAATTTTAATTTTTCCTGTTTCATAAATTTCTTTTGGCTTATTACCATAAACTGAAATCAACCTCATTCACACCCACCCACACGCA
Source organism: Erinaceus europaeus (assembly GCF_950295315.1). Taxonomy (NCBI): domain Eukaryota; kingdom Metazoa; phylum Chordata; class Mammalia; order Eulipotyphla; family Erinaceidae; genus Erinaceus; species Erinaceus europaeus. The sequence continues at coordinate 60,338,495 of NC_080179.1, read as the reverse complement.
CTTTGCATTGAGTTGATTTGTGCACGTGTGGGGGAAGCTGTGTGTATGAGGATTCAGCATGTTTGTTTACTGATTTACAGGGAAAAGTTACAAATGGTGCTCACATAAAAATTGGTACAGTCAGATCAACAAGCAAAGAGATCTTTGGTAAAGCAGATATAAATTTTCAGAATAGAAAGATTGAGAATTTGGATTCAGTGATCATATTTTATTAAAAGTTGTGACATTCAGCTAAGAGTTGGATGTACAACGAGCAAAAGCTCTGATGGTGATTGTGTAAAAAAATATTCTTGTGAAAGAAGAAAATGTTAGTGCTTTCAAGGATTCTACAAAATTTTAAATAAGTAATAATGAGCAAAGGGTAGCAGCAAAGGGAAAACTATTGTGTGGTTTGAATATTTCAGTAATCAATTTAGTTAACAGTTGAAAATTGTTTGAACCTAAGATTCCAAGTCTCTGACATGATAGTAACTACCTCAACTAGACCAAATATATTTGTTCTTAGCAAGTGAGATATTCACTGTCAAAGAAAGTATCACCAAGTATCCGGGCAGAATTATGTCCCAAGATTATTAAGCAATATCTCCACTGCATTTAGTAGGTCTTATTAATGTCAATAATCCTTTATTTAGTATATATTTATAGTGATGTTTTAGCACATCTGGGAGGCCAGACAGGTTTATATTAGAGTGCTTGTAGAAAATAAATTTTAACTTAGATTGATTGCATTTAATTTATAAAACAATGTTGACAAGTCTCAAAAACAAATAAAAATCAAGTTTCTATAGGCAATCCACTGAATGTTAAGCAATGTTTGGTTTTTTTTTTTAATATTTATTTATTCTCTTTTGTTTCCCTTGTAGTTATTTTTGCTGTTGTTATTGATGTTGTTGTTGGATAGGACAGAGAGAAATGGAGAGAGAAGGGGAAGACTGATATGGGGAGAGAAAGATAGACACCTGCAGACCTCCTTCACCACTTGCAACTCTCCTTCAGGTGGGGGATCTGGAACCCGGAACCTTACGCTGTTCCTTGCTCTTTGTGCCACCTGCGCTTAATCCTTAACCCACTGCACTACCACCCAACTCCCCGAACATTTGTTTTTGAACTATAAAATATTATATTTCTAGCTTCTCTCTACCCCTTGAATTTTAGATTCTTTTTCCCCCTGAAAGTACCTACAATTCTTTCTTTTCAAAGATATGGATTTTGGTTTTCAAAGATGTATTTGTTGTACATCTCAATTTAGTAGCCATTCTATCTCTGTAAGCAGGACAGTTTACTCTGAGTGACTGTTGGGTCTCAGAGTCTGCACAACTTCACTGCTTCTTGAGACATCCATCCACCCCCCCCACCCTTCAACACACACTTTTTCTCTCTTTTTGATAGAAGTTGAGAGAGAGAGAGAGAGAGGAAATGATAAAGAGACAGAGATATATCTGCTATATAGCTTTACTACTCATGAGGCTTCCCCCATGCAGGTGTGGACATGGGGCTTGAAACTGTGTCCTCACACATAATGAGATGTGCTCTGTGCCAGGTGAGTCACAATTTAATGCCATGTCCTCATATTTTTTTTTGATGGGCAAAAATCTTAACTGCAAAACTCAAATGTGTTATAATATGTTATAGTATGTGTTATAGTGTGTTATAAAATACCAACTCACTAAAGAAGACAGAGATGTGACCTTTGAATTCTGTTTCTGTGTGTTTAGTTTACTAAAAATGTAAACGTTGGTTCCATCAAAGAAATTCCTAAACCTATGGCAAATAATAATATCTGAAAATTATTGAATGCAATAAATAACTACAATACATGCAACAGGGAAACATTACTTATGTAATTCCCTTATTTAGGGACTGGTTCGTAACCAGAGTGTTCTTTGCCAGGTGGACAATAGATTCATTCTGTTTCTGTGTGTGACTTCTCAATATTCTGCAAAAGTTGATGATTCATTCTTAGAGTCTCATATGTACTTGATAAGCTTGTGTTGACTCACTGATGGGCTCAGATCCAGTTGAGCAGTGCATGCCTAGCCAAATGTAAAATGATTGCTTCTCTTTATGGACATTTCTTCTAAATTGATCCAATCCACTGCCTTTTATCTTGCTTTGGAGAGGTTATTAATGTCAGCTTTAGCTCATTTTCCATTTGAACCTGTGCCTATATCCACTAAATTAAATCTTTGATCACTTGATTTTTGGATTCTGATACTTCACCTCTATCTTTCACTTGTCTGATCTATTTCTCTCTTGAGTTAGTAGTTTTCTGATATATATGATTAGTAGACAGTATTTACTCATTTTTTGTTTTGTGACTTAAGAATCCCACACATATTGAGTGAGACTAGCCAGAAACCAATACCAATAGCAAGTGATCTCATGTAGGTAGCACTTAGGAATTAAGGATAGTAAGGGAAAACATAAAGTGAAACTTGGATCATATATATTGTATCACACCAAAGCTGAGGTCTCTGGAGAAGGAGGGAAAGGGGTGAGATAGAGGCACATTGGAGTCATATGATGTCTCCTAGACACTTATCAAGGGGCCACAAATGGTGGTGCTTATGTGTTGAAGACTATACTATAAACTGTGGCCTCCCCCCTCAGAAAAAAATGGTTCCACACATATGCTTCATTTCCATCACAAAATTATGATGTCTATGTTGTTAATAATTGTCCCTTAATGGTCCTGGAGGTGATGCAGTGCATAAAGCACTGGACTCTCAAGCATGAGGTCCTGAGTTCAATCCCTGGCAGCACATGTACCAGAGTGATGTCTTTTTTTTTTCCTCTCTCTCCTTCTGTCTATATCATTAATAAATAAAATTATTTAAAAAGTAACTGTCATTTAAAGGAGAGGAAACTACCTTAATGAAGTGAGGAATTTTTAAGTTGTTGAGAAAACTTTGTTACTTCATATTGGTAGAAACAAATAAATGATCTTTCTTGATTGTGGTTTTTGTTTTTATCCAGACTAGTCATTTTATGATCTTCACTCCTTCTCAAGCATACTCCATCAATTTACAGCTGTATAAAAATGACCAAGATCTGATCCTGTTATAAATAAAAGTGTAGTGGGGAAATAAACAGTTTACCTATCACAGTAGACATTCTAGTTCCACCCACCTGCAGGGGAGTCGCTTCACAAGTGGTGAAGCAGGTCTGCAGGTGTCTGCCTTTCTCTCCCCCTCTGCCTTCCCCTCCTCTCTCCATTTCTCTCTGTCCTATCCAACAATGATGTCATCAATAACAACAACAATAATAACTACAACAATAAAACAAGGTCAACAAAATGGAAAATAAATAAATAAGTATTAAAAAAAAAGAAATTCTAGTTCCAAATTGTGGCAGCTAATATTATTTCCACATTAGAAAATGTTTATAGAACTTTCAAACAACGGTGTTATGCTATACAGGGTCACATAACAAAGTAGAAATCTCTACAGAAACTTGATATTATTTACAAGGCATATGCTTGTATGTTGATTTTCAAACAATCTTTCCTCTATAATTATCTCTCATTCATAATGTGTTGATTTCCTTTAGTAAATTTACCAGTGACATTGTGCACTCTATTGTAGACATTAACTCAACGTTATTTATTTTAAAGATTTATTTATTTGTCCTATATAAGAGGAATGAGAGAGTGACAGAGGGCCAACACATTTCTTAGCTCTTACATAAGGCAATACCAGAGAATTCAACCTGTGAACTTTGGAACCTCAAGCACATGAGTTGTTGCTCTTGACACACTGAACTGTATCCTTGGCACTTTATTTTTCATATTATTCTCAAAATAATTTTGGCCACCAGAGTTATTACTGAGATGTAATAGATGAATACACTGATCCTACTGACCTTTATTTTCCTTTCTTTGTTTTGCTGAAAGAGACAAGGATAAATTAAGAGAGAGAGGGGAAGATGGGGTAAGAGAGAGACACTTGCAGCACTGTTGCACCACTGGCAAAACTTCCCATGCATGTAGAGCTAGGGGGCTTGTACTTGGGTACTTGTGCATGACAGCATATGCACTCTATTGGGTATACCATCGTCTGGTCCCTTCTCAGCTCTTTAAGTCCATAATAATTTTTTTTGCAGCTCTGCTATTTTGTTCACTACACACAATTGCTTAACACCAAAACCTTTCGGTAGCTTCCCATGTTTCTCATGATGAAATGGAATCATCTGGCTTCTCTGCAGGCTGCTGACCTAATTTGGCTCTCACCCCCCTTTCAAATTCCATGCTCTAACTAAAATGTAGTGCATGCCACTATTGTAATACACTTTCTTCTATTTCTACATATGTTCAACTATGCTGCCGCTTTTCTGTGGAAAATGGGTTCTCATTCTTCCAAACAAGAATCTCTTCATCATTCGTTAAGGCTTCACATCTTTTCCAGAAGTTCCCGGTCTAATTTAGCAGCCTTTCCTACGTGACCTTTGGCATGAAGGCACAGTCGCATTCTAATTTTATTGTGTGTTTACTCAACTTTCCTCAAATGAAGGGTCATTCTTTAAGTTTAAAATGCATGTTTTATTCATCTTCAAATCACATTTTATTGAAATAGCAACATATCCCAGAATAAAAATAAGTTAAGTAAACAAAGTAAGGATTAAAGGATGAGGAGTTGAGAATTGGAGGGAACAAGGCTAAAGGTGACATCTGGAGAAAGTAGGCAAAATCCCTGATAGATATTTAGAAAACCAGTGTGCTGGGTGATGAAGGTCTGATCTGATTCTAGACAGAATTCATATCGTTGCCTTGGTGTTCCTGAGATATTCTGCTCCATGACTCCTGCCTGCTTTTTGAACTCAAGTCACTGACTTTTCAGTGTGTGGAAGTACGGGTTTATTTGGTGGCATAATGTCAGTAATCATCAGAACAACTCTGGGGCTAAGTGGTGGCATATCTGATTGAGCACTCATGCTACCACATTCAGGGACTGCTTCAAGCTCCTATTCCCCACTTTCGGGGCGGGGGGGGGGGGAGCATTGCTGCAGTTGCTTCTCTTTTTCTCTTCCTCTCTAGCTCCCCCTTCCTTTTCAATTTCTTCTGTCTCTGTCCAAAATGAATACGTAAAAATGAAATGAAAAGGTTTATCTAAACCTTTTTCTTTTTCCTACTTCCATGACAGTTTTGTTATTAACTGAAGAAATGTCATTTGAGAAGCTGTCATGGGAGTATACTGTCACATCTCTTCAAACAGATAGCATACACCTCACTTCCCACCACATTGCTGCCTCCCTCCACCAGAGTACAGAGTTGCCTCCCCCACACACACACACTTTCCTGTCCACCTCTGTCAGTTTCCTCTTCTTTGAGTCCTCTGGACTACTGATAGGCCAAATTTATTATTGTTCTAGCCTGTATGTTTTCTTGCTAAAGCAATTATAATTAAGTAGTTTTGTAGTAGAACTCTTAAAATTGAGATTAGTGTTGAGTGCATGGATAAAGCATAACAACACAAAGGGAACTTTTTATAATTTTATTTTTTTTATTGCCACTAGTTATTGCTGGGACTTGGAACCAACGTGATTTTTCCACTTTGGTGGGCTCTTTTGTTTTATGTCTTTTTTTTTTTAATAGAGGATAAAAGAAAGGGAGGGGGTTAGAGAAGGAGAGAGTTACTACAGCACTGCTCCACAACTCCTGAAGTTTCTCCCTTGTACCAATGCTTCTGTGTGGTGACCAAGGTGGAACCCATGCCCTTGACCATTGTAAAGTATTCACATTACCAGGGGTCTCATTGCCTGATTATGGTGTGAACATTTTAACCTTTCTTGAAATAATTTTCTTAGACTTTTAAAATATATATATATATATAGGGCTGTATTTCTGCTGTCTTATACTTAAGTTAATGAATGCACAAAATGGTCGCTATGTTTCCCAATCCAAGCCCAAGATACTATCAAGTCTCTACTTGCCTTTGTAGGTTAAGACAAAGATTAGAATCAAAACCTAGGTGTGTTTTTCAACTTTTGAGATGCCTGTTTAGTTACTTCCCACTTGAGAAATTTTGTTTTTCGTTCTTCATCAGAGATGAGGTGCGTGCAACAATTGGTCATTTCTGGATCTACCATTTTATTATAAAAAAAAAAAAGAAAGACAAAAGTTGATGTGACCATCTCTGTCCTTAAAACTAATGTGAATTATATATATATATATATATATTCCTTACTCCCCTTAAAAATTATGTTTTTTGTGTGTATAGATTGTAAACATCAGACCACCAAAACTTGTACTGATATAAAGTTCGCACAAAAATATTGACTATAATAACAGCTTTTGTGTTATCCTTTAATAAATATCTGCATTGAGTCCCAAACACATTCTTCATGAGGAGATAAGTATATTTCTATCAACTGTTGTTATGTAAGCAAATGAACGTATCAAACACAATTTTCTTAAAAGCTTTTGATATTTTATTTATCAAAATATATATGATGGGATGGGTGTTTTTGTAGTAAATTTATACACATATTCCTGCTTGAATTTTAGTAAAGTGGTAAAAGACATTCATTACAAAGTTTTAAAAAATTCAATTAAAATTGGTAGTAATGTTCATCTCAACTGCCAGAATTGCCTTCTTGATGCCATATGCTGATTATTATAGGAACTGATATTAAATTATGGTTTATTTTTTACACTAGCATTAGCTAGGCATATTTGAAAGTAAGCAACCTATTTTGATTTATAATTAGCCCTAGATGTCTAGTTAAAAGGGAAAATGAAAATACGCTTAGCATTCTGTTCCTCTATAAATGTGACTGTATATTATTTGCTCAGTTGCCAGTTTGCAATAACTCAATTACTATTTCATTCTCATTTGGCAGTATTCTTAAAACAAACAAAATCAGAAATTACAAATGTGCTAAGCTCCAATTACTCATATATATATATATATTTTATTTTCTAAAATGTACTTTACACACATACCAGGCACACTTATGCTTAGCATTTGTCTCACAGTATTTTTGTCAAGATTCATATATCTATTTGTTTTACTAATGGATTTTAATCATCAAAGTGAGAATCTCTTGATGGTTTTATCAAAGTAGCATTAGTGAGTTAGAACATAAAAATCAATTTAGAACATAAAGTTTAGTTGGCTTACTTCATTGACCTGTCTCAAACTTGAGAAATGAGATGTTCTTTTCAGATGAATAGCATACAATAGATTTGAAATACGTGGTCTATATCTATTTATGTTATGATAAACTGAGTTAGTGAAAGAAGTTGATAAAAAAGAAATATTACTTTTTTCATTGTTTTTGGGGGGCATGGTAAATGATTTACAGTACAGTTTCTCATCTTCCTATGTTAGGTGTCTATAGAACACTCTAAAAGGACCTATTAAATTATAACTTTTATGCCATATAGCTTATTAAAATAATTTCAGGGGACTTGGGAAGTGGCTCACTTAGTAAAACACATACATTATCATGCAGAAGGACCAGGACTCAAGCCCCTGTGAAACTTAGTGAGTGGTGGAACTTCACCATAGATATAGATAGATAGATAGATAGATAGATAGATAGATAGATAGATAGATAGAGTAGATAGATAGATAGATAGATAGATAGATAGATAGATAGATAGACAGACAGATAGAATAGGTAGGTAGGTAGGTAGATAGATAGATAGATAGATAGATAGATAGATAGATAGATAGATAGACAGACAGATAGAATAGGTAGGTAGGTAGGTAGGTAGGTAGATAGATAGATAGATAGATAGATAGATAGATAGATAGATAGATAGATAGATAGATAGATAGGTAGATAGATGGATAGACTAGATAGATAGATAGATAGATAGATAGATAGATAGATAGATAGATAGATAGATAGATAGACAGACAGACGGATAGAATAGGTAGGTAGGTAGGTAGGTAGGTAGATAGATAGATAGATAGATAGATAGATAGATAGATAGATAGATAGATAGATGGATAGACTAGATAGATAGATAGATAGATAGATAGATAGATAGATAGATAGATAGATAGATAGATAGATAGATAGATAGATAGATGGATAGACTAGATAGATAGATAGATAGATAGATAGATAGATAGATAGATAGATAGATAGATAGATAGATAGATAGATAGACAGGGTAGATAGGTAGGTAGGTAGATATATAGGTAGGTAGGTAGGTAGGTAGGTAGATAGATAGATAGATAGATAGATAGATAGATAGATAGATAGATAGATAGGTGGATAGATAGGGTAGATAGGTAGGTAGGTAGATATATAGGTAGATAGATGATAGATAGATAGATAGATAGATAGATAGATAGATAGATAGATAGATAGATAGAATAGATAGACAGATAGGGTAGATAGGTAGGTAGGTAGATATATAGGTGGGTAGATAGATAGATGATAGATAGATAGATAGATAGATAGATAGATAGATAGATAGATAGAATAGATAGATAGGGTAGATAGGTAGGTAGGTAGATAGGTAGGTAGGTAGGTAGGTAGATATATAGGTGGGTAGATAGATAGGTAGATAGATAGATAGATAGATAGATAGATAGATAGATAGATAGATAGATAGATAAACAGATAGATGATAGATAGATAGATAGTCACTCCATATCTGGAACCTTGGGAGAACCACTGTAGTTTCCAGTGGAGAAAATGGGGACACAGAACACTGGTGGTGGGAAAGTGTTGAATTATTCCCCTGTTATCTTGTAATTTTGTAAGCCAGTGTTAAATCATAGGTGTCTCTCTTTCTCTCTCTTTCTATTTTTTTCTCTGTAAGAAACTAAAGGGGAAAAATAGTAAAATAATTTGACTTCATATTTATTTCATATGTTTTCTCAACATAATTCTTTGTGAGCTTATTTTATTTATTATTACTTTCCATTTTCTCTCTGCCAAGTGAATTTGACATTTATTTCTTTTTATATTCTATCACCATTAGAAGTTTTTAAACTTTTAACAACATGTTTGGAATTTTAGGAACTTTTCATCAAGTCTAAAGAAAGTAACCAGTGAAAGGTTAATTAGCCAAGTCAATAAAGTTGTCATGTAGCATTTTGATTTTTTTAAATATTTTTCTTATTTCTTAAGCAATAACCTCTTGTGACTTTTGAATTCATCTTAACACTGGACTTTATACTTCCCTCACCACAATACTTAGGGTGAGCTGATACCCTCTTCACTCTGTCATTGAGTAGCTAGCTGTACAGTTAAATGTTGTTTAGAAGTATTTTGGTCACAAATGAATAGCATATGTGATGACAGCCCCACTAAGCTGTACCATACAATTTAAGCATGTGGCTGGTGCTTTACCTAGGTTTATATGGGCTGTACCCAATGACAATTTCATAATTCACCTGAAAACACATTCTCAATGTGTCTCTATCATTACAGGACACATGGCAGTGTAATTTTTTCCCCTGTATATCCAGCATTTTTGCACAAGTACAATTCAGGCACTAATCAGGCATAACTAAAAACAGTTGCTGGTATTGCTTAGGGAGCACAATGGTCACTTCCCAACTATACCACACATTTCCCCCAAGTCCCCTGAGGAGCAGCAATGACTATTAGGAGGCCAGGAGGAGAGACTGCCCTTCCTTAAATCTAAGATGTGTATCCCTGAGTGAGGGCGAATCCACACTTCTCCAGAGGATGTCCAGAACATGGTGGGCCTAAATTTCCCTGGAAGGCAGCCTATGGGAGAGGATTAGGTGAGGATTCTGAATGCTTTCAAGAAGATTGCCTTCAGGGTCTGTTCCTATGAAAATTGAGTTACCATATGGTCTCTGCTGTGCTGTTCTCAGGAAAGTGACCAGGACATAATGGTACTTGCCAACAACTATTCCCAGATTTGTATCCTATAGTGCTGAAAATGTAAGACTATAGGTTGGAGTTATGTGTGCGGGAGGGGAGTACAAAAAAAGGCCTTTCTAAGAAATTAGTATGGGGGGGGCGGCTGACAAGATGTGGATAATTAACCTACTTTGTCATGTGCTTAACCCAGATTTGAGCCTGCTCCCCATTTCATTGAAAGAGGCTTTATTGAGGTATCTTTCTGTCTCCAACCTCTGTCCCTCTCTTTCTATCTGAAAAAAGGCATCCTGGAATGGTGATGTCCTGTGGCATCATTAAACAAACAAGTATTTGAGCTACTAACTGAATTATGGGAGAGCATAAGTCATGTACACAGAAATACTCTTTTCTCGTGAAGATCAAGTACAAATATCCTCAGTAGGGAAATTTCATTTTTCATGATTATTTTATTAGAGATTTAATATTGATTTTACAAAATTGTAATAGGAAATAGGGATGGATGTAATTCCATATTGTACCCACTATCAGAGTTCTGTGTCCCATCCCATCCATTGGAAGCTGCAGTTTTTCTCCCAAGATCACAGATACAGGCTGATTCTATATCTTTCTATATCTATGTATATGGATATATATGTGGATATATATATATATGTGTGTGTGTGTGTGTATCCCCCCCTTTTTTTAAATGACCCTTCCTTTACTTCCTTCCTACTTCACTTCTATACCTGTCACTACTTCCAAGTGTCTTTCTCAGATAAGCTAAATGATGTCTGGCTTCTTCTGGTGTTTTCCAGATTCACTTCCCATTTTTTTATTTTCTTTTTACTTTTTATTTATAAAAAGGAAACACTGACAAAAACCATAGGATAAGAGGGTACAACTCCACACAATTCCCACTACCAGAACTCCGTATCCCATCCCCTCCCCTGATAGCTTTCCTATTCTTTATCCCTCTGGGAGTATGGGCCTAGGGTCATTATGAGGTGCAGAAGATGGAAGATCTGGCTTCTGTAATTGCTTCCACGCTGAACATGGGCATTGACAGTTCAATCTATACTCCCAAACTGTCTCTCTCACTTCCCTTTTATTGATGCTACAAAAACAAGATTCCCGGTGATCAATGCTTTCCGTCCTGGTGGAAAGATATACAGTGCCCTCTGGTTTACTTCCATTATTATTCACCCCTCTAGGAGTGTGGGCCAAATTTTTCTTGGTGTGCAGAAGATGGGAGTTCTGGTTTCTATAATTGTTTCTCTGCTGGGCATGGGCATGGGCAGGTCAATTCATACCATCAGACCATTCCTATCTTTCCCTAATGGGAGAGAGCTCTGGAAAGGTGAGGTTCTAGGAGGCAAAAAATACAAATCTCCAAATTATCCTATTCTTGTACAGTCCCTGTAGCAATCGCATTTTTTTTACTACAATTTTTAATTTATTTAGGAGAATCCATTATAGAAGCCCACATTTCCACCTTCTGAACCCTCAAAAGATGCTGGTCCATAACCCCAGAGAGGGAGCAATCTTAAGGTACTATGACCACATGGTTCTGAACTCCAATTCTATCAGGACCCCAAGTGCAGGGCTAGCTTTGCGGGTCAGAGAGAAATGACCAGGGACTCATGGCTGAGTGGGACGCAGTTCAGTCTTTATTGATAAGGAATGCAGTGTGATCTAGCTCTTATCACAATCCTGTCCTATATATCTCCTGAGGCGGAAGTGTCAGGTCAGAAGAGGATGTACGTAGGATAGGGGGTGGGGAGAAGGAAAAAGCATGTGAAACAGTGGGAATTAAACCAGTGCGGGCAAAACGATGATTATGTAAATAGACCACAGTGGCAAGCAGTGCAACAGAAGGGGTCTTAGAAGCAGAATTTAGCAGCAGACCAACACCCAAGACCCAGGGAGGATAAAGGAAGGATATTTGAAAGTAGCAGTAACCGAAGGTGTGACTTAGAATGGAAAAGGAGGCAGGACCACAGGGGAAAAAAGGGCCAAATATATCTAAATCTAGATAATTATAGAGATAGTAGTCAATGATGGGGTTAGATACCATACTGGTTATGCCTGAGGCTCCAAAGTCCCCTTATGCACCACCATAAGCCAGAGCTGAGAAGTGCTCTGGTAAAAGAGAATATATATATATATATAGAAAGAATAATCAACCCATATATGTGACTTTGAGAGAACTACTGCTGTTTCCAGTGGAGAGAATGGGAACAGAGAACTCTGGTATGGTGTAGATTAATACCCTTGTTGTCTCATAATTTTATAAATCAAGATTGTCACAAATAAAATAAAAATGAAATGATTTCTATTGAGATTTTGAGGGAAAAGTAAGGACACCGTTATGGCTAGAGTAGAATGTGCAAGAATTATGTGAAATAAAAGGTAGCTTTATAAAGTATGTGAGTCATTTTAAAGACTGAATTTAAGGCGCCAGCTGGTGGCGCACCTGGTTAAGTGCACACTTTACAGTGCTCAAGGACCTGGATTCAAGCCACTGGTCCTCACCTGCAGGGGGAGCGCTTCACAAGTGTTGAAACGGCTGCAGATGTCTTTCTCTCTCTCTATCACCCCTTCCCTCTATCACCCCTCCCTCGTAATTTTTGTCTGTCTCTATCCAATAAATAAATAAAGATAATTTTTAAAAAAATTTTAAAAAGAAGAAATAAAAATTTTAAAAAGCTGAATATAATGCTAAGTATAGTGAGAGATAGTTATATTTTCTAAAGAGTGGAATGATATTTCAGAAAATAAGACTACAAATGCAAGATTTGAAGTAAAACCTATTGTTTACAAAACCTTTACAAAATAAACAGTAGTGTAAATGAAAACTGAAAATGCAGTATACTTTGGGCTTTTATTCTTGAGAAGATTTACATATTCAATTTCTTTTTTAAATTTTTTTATATTTACTTATTTATTTTCCCTTTTGTTGCCTTTGTTGCTTTATTGTTGTGGTTATTATTGTTGTTGTTATTGGTGTCCTCATTGTTGGATAGTACAGAGAGAAATGGAGAGAGGAGGGGAAGACAGGGAGAGAGAGAGATACCTGCAGACATACTTAACCGCCTGTGAAGCAACTTCCCTACAGGCGGTGTGCGGGGCCTTGAACTGGGATCCTTACACCCGTCCTTGCGCTTCATGCCACATGCACTTAACCCGCTGCACTACTGCCTGACTCCAATTCAATTTCTATACTTGTTTTTTGCTTGTTTAAACTATTTACTTCCTCTTGGGTTAGATTTATTTGGGCGGAATGATTCATGTATGAGTTTTTGTATCTGTCCATCTTCGGTTGTAATTTAATCTCTCTTGCTCCTGACTGTTTTAATCATAGCTTTCTCTCATTTTCTTTTTGTGAGTCTAGCCAGTGACTTATCTTTTTTGTTTATCATTTTGAAGAACCAGCTCTTGGTTTCATTAATCTTGTGGATTGTCTTTTTGGATTCCATCTCATTAATTTCTGCTCTAATTTTGACTAGTTTCTGAGTTTGACTAGTTACCTCCTGCTGACTTTTGGGTATCTTTGCTGGTCCTTTTCTAGTTGACTCATTTGTGATGTTAGGTAGCTTACTTGAGATCTTTGCTGTTTGTGAACGTGGGCCTGTAGTGCTATAAACTTCCTGCTTAGGGCAGCTCCTGCCACATTCCACAGGGTCTGGTAGTTGGCCTGTTCATTTTCATTGTTCTCCAAGTAATTTTTAAGTTTTCTTTTTATTTTTTCAGTGATGCAGGTGCTATGCAAAAATGTATTGTTCAACCTCCATAATTTGGGTGTAATTTATTATTTCCCTTTTAGATGATTTCTAACCTTGCCAGGTCAGAAAAAGTACTTCTTTTTTTTTCTTCAATAATATTTAATTGGCACTTGGTATATTAAGTATTATTCTAGAATATTTTTAAAAAATATTTATTGGGGGATTAATGGTTTCCAGTTGACAGTAAAATACAATAGTTTGTACATGTGTAACATTTCTCAGTTTTCCACATAACAATTCAACCCCCACTAGGTCCTGCTTTGCCATCATATTCTAAAATCTGAACCCTCCCCCATACCTCAGAGTCTTTACTTTGGTGCAATATACTAACCACAGCCCAAGTTGCAGATGTGATATCATTTGGTATGAATTGAGAGAAGCATGCAGGAAAGTGAGCTCCACCCTAGAGGTTCCAGGGCTAGGAAAAATATAGGCTCTATAGAGGAAGCGGAAGGTTCCTGCTGTCTTAGGGTTTAAGAAGGCAATAGATAGTTATTTCTGTAATAAAATTATTTGGAAATTGGATTAACTTTGAAAATCCCTTTGTTAGGATTTGCTATATGATACACATCACCAAAATTTATGTTCTTTGACATTATTTGTATATAGCTGTGTCTTATAAAGTAATGCAACTGGTTGCTTCTTTCTCCTTTGTCTAAGCTTTTAAAATAGTCAACATTTCAAAGACTCAGCCTATGGTCTGTGCATTAAAAAGTCTGAGACATTCAATCAATTTCTTCTCCTCTCATATAATTTAAATAGTTGGAGGAGGCAAAGTCAAGTCTGCTGCCTAACAGAGTCCGGGCCGGCTGGGGATGCCTGCAAAGAGAGAAGTCCTAGACCAAAATGAAGCTATTCATCCTTTTTGTTTCCAATTACATTGGTAATTTGAGGACTTACTGACTATATTGGAAATACACAGATATTACCTGGAGACAATAGAAAGAGATCCCCAGGGGAAGTGCATAGTAACAGCAATTATGGCAGTGAGTGTAAGGAGACTAAAAATGGCCTGGGAGCAGAAGCTGCTGTGCTCATTTAAAGGCTTTCAGAAGAAAAGCTGTTTGCCACCACTACAGCTAACTCAGACTAAAAACTACTAGCTGGACTCAGACCAAAAACCAGAACTATGAGTGTCTTATAGGATGAGTGGCAGACTGTGGTTTCCACCTAAATATAAAAAGGCAGTAAATGGTAAGGGTTAGTGGGTAAAAGTTAGTAAACGCTCATATATATGAAAGTTAGCCAGAAGACAGCCCCCATGGCATGTGTTTACTTTACAGCAGAAGATTTCTTTAGATAGACAGTTTACTAGATATTATAAAAGACTTTGTTTGAATGATCTAGTTAGACCCATCCAAGAATGGCTTAAGAAGAAAGATTGAGATCCAGAAAAGATATGCTAACCCAACACAGACGACTAAAACAAAGGGAGTAGTGTTTGAAGTTCTTTTGGCCACACCAATGCCACACGGATGCTCAAAAATTAGGGGAGGGCAAGTTGTCTCAGACCAAGGTAACTTCAAGGAGAACATACCTAAAATGAAAATAATGTCTGGAGTTATTTTTGATGTTAATAAAAATAATCTTGCATGATGTCAACTGCATTCAGCTGAAAAGTGTTTGTAAAATAAAGCTGTGCAGAGGGATGCCAGAGATGCCTCTCTCCTGCACTTGAAGCAGCTGACATGTCTCTCACTTCATTACTCACCAACTCCCCTTTCCATTAAGAAGTACCCTAATAACCTGCCGAGGCTGGCCCTGACAAATAGTGATTTATATGACAACAAGTTAATAGGAGTGTACATAAACACCATTATCACCACCAAAAGACTGTGTCCCAGACCATCCCCCACTCCAGTGAACCTGAACATCCGCCCTCATCCTCAACCCAGAGATTTTTACTTTGGTACCCTACTCCAATCTCAGTCAAATCTTACTTTGAGTTCCCTTTTCTGTTCCTCTTTCTCAATTTCTGTTTATATTTACTCCCAACATTTTTTTTTTACAAGTTTTTGTTTCTTTAACTCAACCCCCTAAATGCCATGCCTGAGCAGCTAATCTCTAGCTGTGCTATGGGAAGTTGGCTGGGATTCATTTTTCTAGCTGTCCATGGAAGCCTGAGCCAGTTAGTGGACTTTAATTTCACCCAGATTTTTTCCCTTAAACTCTAGTGGGTGCTTGTGGGCAGTCCAGTGCATTTGTTCCCCTGAGTTCATAAGTTAAGAATCTAGATCTATTTTCTTGCCACTGGCATGTACTCTACTGGGTGCCAGCCATCAACGAGTATGACTTTTTGAGTTCTGACTATCTATTCCTTACTCCTTTTCTGTCCATGAGCCGCAAGTGTTTATACTCACCTGTGGCTTTGTGAATTTCTAAAGAAATCCTGGTTGTGGGGGTCGGGCGGTAGCACAGAGAGGTAAGTGCACATTGTGCAAAAGAGCAAGGACCGGCTCAAGGGATCTCGATTGGAGCACCCTGCTCCCCACCTGCAAGGGGGTTGCTTCATAAGCAGCGAAGCAGTTCTGCAGGTGTCTGTCTTTCTCTCCCTTTCTCTGTCTTCCCCTCTTCTCTCGATTTCTCTCTGTCTTATCCAACAACAATGACAGCAACAACAACAATAAAGTGATGATGATAAGCAAGGGCAATAAAGGGGGAAAACATAGCTTCCAGGACCAGTGGATTCATAGTGTAGGAACTGAGCCCCTGGAGGCAAAAATAAAAAAAAATGAAAATGAAAAAAAATTAAAAAAGAACAGAAAAAGAAAGAATTCTGGTTGTATTTCGTTGAGTTTTCAGGTGATTTTCATTGCTTTTCTAGTTTTATTAGGAGAAAGAACTGAGTCTGCTATTACACCTCCCTCCCTCCAGTTCTATTATTATTTTTCAATATTTTAAAAATAGCTTTATTATATTTATTTACTTATTGGATAGAGACAGTGAAAAATCTAGAGGGAAGGGGGTGATAGAGAGGAAGAGAGACAGATACCTGCAGCACTGCTCCACCACTAGCAAAGCTTCCCCCTACAGGTGGGGACTGTGTGCTCCAACCTGGTTTCTTGTGCACTCAACCTGTGTACTCAACCAGGTGTGCCATCACTTGGTCCCCCTTCTTTAGCTCCTCCCATGTGGCTCCAGATTTCAAACCTACATTATGCACATGGCAAGTTAAAACCTTATTTAATGAAGTATCTTTCTGACTCAATGAGTCCATTTGAAATATGAATCAAATAAAAATATCAATGTTTTAGTTAGTAGGAAAAAGCCACCCTTATACAAACTGGGTTTTTGTTCATTTAGCTTCATTTTTTCATCTAGTAGCTGGTATTTTTCCCAAAATTGTTCCTCATAAGATTTAAGACAAGTTGGTTGTATAAATTAGAAGAAAGTGAGAAATAGTGGCAGTGTAAAGTAGAAGTTTAAAAGTGACAATTATCTTATGTGTCTTTGTCCTCTCAAAAAACAAAGGAACATTAAGGACCCATGCACATACCTGATACTGGATACTATCCCATGTTAGAATCACCTTCTTTATGGATTTCGTAATGGCACATACAGTATATATGCATTTGCCTATGGTTACTAAAATGACCAATTGATCTTTATGCTCATTTCCACTGAAGTTCAAATGTTTAAAACTCAGGATCAAAATCTAGAAAGAGTCAAGCTGCTACTAGTTAAAGGAAAGGAAAAGACTCTAAAGTGCTATCAGTTTTATTTCTGACTAAGGTTCTTCCTGTAAACATGTTGGTCATCCCAACTGAATGTCTGTAAAAACCATTGTAATTACTGTGCCAAGTAGGCAGAGCTTTGACTTGACTCAAATACGTTTATTTAATAGAATCTGAGAATGAAATAAATATGTGGTTTTATAGATATTTTAGTGGCATAGAAAAGATAAATGCATCTACACTATTTTATCATCCTGTGAGCATCTTCAATTTTTCTAGCCAAGAAATGTGGTATAAAACCTAAATGTTAAATTTATTTATTTATTTACTTATTTATTTTTATTGCCAGAGCACTGTTCAGCTCTAGTTTATGGTAGTGGTGGTGTGGTAGTGGTGGTGGGGGGGGGGGATGTGTGAACTTGGGACTTTGGAGCCTCAGGCATGAGAGTCTCTTTGCATAACCATTATGCTATCTATCCCCACCCTTAAATGTTAATTTTGTACTTAAGAGATACACAAATCAGAAGAAACAGAATGTTTTCATCTTTTTCTTTCTCTCTCTCTTTTTCACAATCTTAACAGTTTTTAAATGTCATTTTTTCTTACTCTTCTCTATATTTACATTAGAAATACCATAACATTATTCACTGAAGACAGCACACAGCTTGAAGGGCAATATTTGAATGGAAATAGAAATGTTAAGCTAAAATATTCATAATATATAACAAGAAAAGCAATGTGGATGAGAAGCAATCTGTATCTGGAATATTTTTAGTTTCCTGTGATATTGTCAAATTTTCTATCATTCTTGGCTCTTTCATCAAGCTAGCCTATCACTGAAATGTGTTCCTTTAAATGTGATATATACATTTAAATGTTTATAAATGTAATGTTTACAAAGAAGACACATTGGCTATAAACCACATAATCTCACTATTACCCTGACACTTTATGAAGCCAACATATCTTTCCCAAAATAAGTATAGGGCCTTCCTGTCTCATCACCTGCCTTTATACCTAACCCTTGTTTATTTATACACCAGCACCTAACCCTCATTATTTATACA
Source organism: Erinaceus europaeus (assembly GCF_950295315.1). Classification (NCBI taxonomy): domain Eukaryota; kingdom Metazoa; phylum Chordata; class Mammalia; order Eulipotyphla; family Erinaceidae; genus Erinaceus; species Erinaceus europaeus. The sequence goes on along the minus strand of NC_080179.1, from coordinate 60,320,177 downwards.
CCAGTACATGATGATGGACCAGATTTGAAGATATTATTTTGTAGCCCCCTGTCTTTATGAGATAAGAAATCGTACCCATATGCCAATAATTGTAAATGTACTGTAAACCATTAACCACCAAGTTTTGAAAAATGCTGAAGAGACATCTGATTTCTATGTTTAAAACTATCCCCAGGGACTTTCCACTAATTACAACCGACTGAACAGAAATAAACTATACCTTTTCCTTTATGAAATCCCACTGTAAACACAGAAAGGAAATGTCTATGAATATTTTAGCCTAAAAGATAAATTAAAAAAATTGGCAGCAACCCAAATGGCCAATCACAGATGAGTGGATAAGGATGTTATGGTTTATACACACCATGGAAAACTACTCATTTTTACAAAAGGATGAAGTCTGAGGTAGAACATCTAGAAAGCTAACTATACTTGTAGATTTATGTAATGACATAGTTTCATTGTTAGTTTAGCAGTGTTTTACAAAAGTCTAAAATTTCAGAGGTTTGTTGCTATAGCATAGCTGGAACTGGAAGGGGTGGATTATATTTAGCAAATTAATTTAGAAAGAGACAGATAGTAATGGATAATCTCACTAGGATTTAGAAACCAAGACAGTAGACTATTCATGGTGACACACATAAACAGTCAACCTGTTTCTGCAGGTCTGGGAACTACAGAGCTGGTGGGAGAAAGGGTTGTAGGAAATATGGTGCCCACTTTTCTTTACTGGTGGGAAAGGCACTTAGGTAATGGGTAAGGTAGACTAAGCACATATTTTGCAGAGCAGTGAGATTTGCTTCTCAGAGGCTATAATCTTGCAAAATAATGTTATCTCAATAAAAATCAATTTTTAAAGGAACAATGACTAGAAATACCATGTGTGGTCATGAAATTAAATTCCTAAAATCTTAGACTTTTATAAAACACCGCTAAACTACTAATAAAAATATGTAATTACTTAACTCTAAAATAGGTAGCTTTCTAGATGCTCTACTCCAGACCCCACAGCTAAGCAACTTCTTATGTTCCTCTTTAGCAGAAAATAAATGCTTTAATTTCTGAAACAAAAGGCATGTGAACAAGGGAGATAGTATAAGGGTTATGTGTCGGGCTGGCTTCACAAGCGGAGACAGATGACCCGGGACTCATGGTTGAGCTGTAGGCAGTATCTCTTTATTCATGCAGGACGCAGCACAATCTAAGCCAAGCTAAGCTAAACTAAAACTAAAAACAATCTTGTATATATATATGTATATATTAGCCAAGTAGGGTGGGAACAGGATGTGACATAGAGAGGGTGGAGAGAAAAGTGACTGGTGAAAATCAGGGTGTGACAAGGAGAGGGGGCGGAGCAAAAAGACATCATGAACCAGTGGGGATTAAACCAATGCCATGCAGTGGTTATGTAAATAGAATACAGTGATTATATAAATAGAATGCAGTGTTAAGCAGGGGGGATTAAACCAAATGAAACAGAAGAGGTTTTTAGAAGTAGAATTAGAAGCATACCAACAAAGTCTTCCATGCTGAGACTCTGAAGTCCCAGGATTAATTCACTGTTTATAAAAATAAATAAATAATAATAATACACAATAATCTTGAGTAAGTATGTTAGTGCTGCCATAACAGCTGATTGCATACTAGGTAGCGCAAAAAACAAAAATGGATTTTCTCTCAGTTCTGAAGGCTGTAAGTCTGAAATGAAGGAACAAGGTAGAACAAGGAGAGTTGAACTTCTTCAAGGCCTCTCTTTGGCTTGTAGATATCTTTTTTTTTTTTTTTTTACTGATTTAATAATGATTGACAGGATTGTAGGATAAGAGGGGTAGAAGTCCACACAATATTTTAGGTATATTCCAAGAGGCCTGTAGATATCTTTTGTTCTGTACAGATAGCCCTGCCTGTGTATCTTAATCTCTTATTTTTATAGGGACTTTGTTTGGATCAGGGTTCATGTTGATGAGCTTAAATTTAATTTAGTCAACTCCTTGAAGATTTGTATTGTCAAAGGCAACACAGTCTGAAGGAGTGAGGGTCAGAACTTTGACAAGTAGTTCTAGAGAAAAAACAATGTCGTCTAAAGACCCAAACATACATTTTATCTTAGTGATTTTCAATGACTTAAATTTTATAATCATTAACTCTAGTAATCATTTATTTACTTTAGGACATGATTAAATATTCATGTAACTATTTTATTATCCTAAGAATGTACAATCTTCATTTTGCTTTTTTTCTTTTAATATTTTTTAATTAAGCCTTACTCATTACACTGTTGGTAGACTACCAGTTATGGTATTAAAGAACATAAGCATAGTGTCAGTTGTTAAACTTAATAGACAATGAGATGTTTTAAAGACATTAATGCGTACATCCTTACATTACTCTATAAGTTTCAATATTGTTGAAATTTTCCATCTTGAAACTCTTAGTATTGTACCATCATTATTTAAAAAAATAACTATCAATATTTAGGGTAGAATCATAATCTGAATGGTCAGTACATTTAGATGTTATAGATATGTAAAGAAAAGGAACTTGTTTTTGCAATTAAGAAATTCTGAATGATTCTAGGAAGAGATAATTTAAAGGGACAATTGAAAAAAGTCCTAATGACATTTTTATTTTTAATCATTTTTTTAAATTATCTTTATTTATTTATTGGATAGAGAGACAGCAAAAATTGAGGCAAAGGGGAGACAGAGAGAGAGAGATCTGCCACATGGCAACTTTTCTTCTAGAAAAGAATAAGAGGGGCTGGGCAGTGGCACACCTGTTTAAGCACACGCATTATAGTGCATAGACCCAGGTTCAAACTTCTGGTCTCCAGCTTCAGGGGAAAAGTTTCATGAGTGGTGAAGCAGTGCTGCAGGTGTCTCTGTCTCTGTCTCTCTCCCTCTCTATCTCTCTCTTCCTCTCAATTTCTGGTTGTCTCTTTCCAATAAATAAATAAAGATAATTAAAAAATTAAAAAGTTAAAAAAGAAAAGAATAACAGGCAATTAGCTAAATATAATAAATATAATGGTTTTCAAAGTTGATATATTATTATATAAGTATAATAATATAAAGGTTTTCAAAGTTTTATTCTCATGATTACAAAGTATCAGAGCTCTTACTGAAAATTAAAAGACCATCTCAGTAACTTATAAATTAATTTTTATCTATAGTATATATGAATTTTGTTATATTTCAGTAAAATAAAATACTGAATTGACAAAAAAATTCACCAGACTCCTAAAACATTTGTCATTTTAGTCAAATGTATTTACTTATGTCTCTCTTCCTTTATCTTTTTCTCTGTTTTGATGTAATTTCTTTTAATAAGATAGAAAGAGAGAGATCAGAGAACTGCTCAGCTCAGACCTATAGCGATACTGTAGATTGAAACTAGAAACTCAGAAATTAAACACTTTTGCATAACCATTATACTGTCTCCCCAGCCCTCATCTTTCTCTTGGCTTTTCAAGGGAACTTTTGCTTCAATTTTCCAGTGTTAACAAATACACTTAAAGAATATGCATACATGTTTTTGAAAAGAAAGCCTATCAGTGTTTTGCTGATTATTAAGTTCTTTAGCAAGATCTTACAGACAAATCTAAAATTGTTAGCCATACCCCATTGTTTTGATAGCATATAGTCTTTTGGAAATGTTACAGAGTTGAAAGAAGGTGTGAATGCTGTCAGACAGCTCTTCTGTCAGAAATCGCAACTAATAGTCTAAACCAACTGTGTACCAAGCATGAGGGGTGAGTCATGGAAAGGGCCCAGTACATAGTTACATGCAACCAAGGTATTTAAAATGGCATTTGGAACAGCGGTCCTGAGTTCTAATGAATATAATTCACAAAGAATAAAAAGAAAAGAATATATTTACTAGCAACTGTAAAACATTAATCCCCTAATAAAGGAAAAAATGTCAAAATAAAATAAGAAAAAACTGATCAATGTTTCTGTCTCCAAAATTATAGAAATATATACAAAATGACCTCACTTATAGGTGGAACTTAAGAATAAAGGACAGTAAGGCAGGACACAAGGTGAAACTTGGACTACATGTGTCATATTGCATTAAAGCAAAGAAGTCTAGGGACAAAATGAAGAGACACTGGGTTTCTCCTATGTCTCCTAGACACCAATCAAAGAGAGATGAGAGACTGAGCCTATGTGTTAAATAAAACTTTTAAAAGAAAAGGCTGTCATAAAATTCAGGAATGTCAGTTCCCTAGCCCCACCTGCAGAGGAGGAATCTTCATGAATGGTGGAGCAGTGCAGAAGGTGTTTCTCTGAGTATTTAGAGTAAATTGTTGGGGTAGAGAAAACAGAAAAAAAGAATATGCTTAGGCAACTTTCAAGGGAGGAAGAGAATTCTCCCTTTGCCTGTGTCTAGCTCTTGGGCCAACAGATAACAACCTGCCTTTCACAGCATACTCAAAACTAAAATAACAAATCTCCTGACCTTCACTTCTACTTGCCTCTTTTTGTTTCTTCCTTTATCTCCAAGTTTGCAAACAAATTTTTTAATTGAGAGGGTTACTGTTTTACCAGTGCAATCACTGATATAGGAGTACAATTTCATTATGCACCAGGACCCCACAGTTCTCTTCTACACCTTCCTCCCTCTTCCTTCCCCAGAGTCCTTTGCTTTGATGCAATATACCATGTTCAGTCTACCTTGCATTAGGAGTTCCCCCTCTGTGTCCCACTTTATTAAGTCCTGCTTAGAAATTATATTATCTGGCATTTGTTCTTCTCTTTTTGACTTACTTCACTGAACATGATGTTTTCTACTTCCATTCAAGATGACACAAAGGGGGTGACATCATCCTTTTGAACAGCTGAGTAGTATTTGATTGTGTATATATACCATGGTTTTGTTGTTGTTGTTGTTTTAGCCGTTCATCTCTCGTTGGACATCTGGATTGTTTCTTGGTTTTAGCTATTATGAACTGTGCTCCTATGAACATAAGTATGCATAGGTCTCTTATGATTGGTGGTTTTGTTTCCTTTGGGTAAATCCCCAGAAGATAAGTTGCTGAACCACAGGGTAGGTCAATTGCTAGTGTTCTAAGCAATATCCGGACTGTAAGCAAAGAGATTTTACTGGTCTCTCTCGTCAACAATTTATACATTTCCCTGTTGAAAAATAAAAGGATATGAAAATAATGATTTGCTTTAAGGTATCAAAAGTATTTTATTTATTTTTACTAAAGCATTTAGGTTTTTGTTTTCTGTTTTGTTTTTGTTTGACTTGATATTTTAGAGACAGAGAAGCCCACAAGATGTAATGAGAGAGTAAGAGACTACAGCACTGAACTTTCCTTTAGTTTAGTGAGGACTAGGGTCTAGACCCTGTCCTGCCCTCTGCACATAGCAGAGTAGCACACTGTCCAAGTGAGCTATCTTGCCAGCCCTAAGGCATTTCGTTGTGCCATCAATCCAGTTGTTTCCTTTGAGCTGAATGAGCTACTTTGTATAATGTAAATACTAGAAAAGTTTACTATAAATATCTATGGAAATGCCTTGTCCATTTGTCCAAGTCATCTGCTCTTAGATAAAAAAAGAAGAAAATTAATAGGAAATAGACATTATTTTACAGAATGCTTACATCACTTATTTTGGCAAAGGAAAGATTTGCTTTACTGTATTTTTCTCTTATCATACATCTCCCTATGCTTTTGTTATGTTCTCCTCTCTGTTGGTTTAGGCAGACTTATATACTCTTTGATTTATAATGCTAGATTTCTATCTGTAAATGAGTGATTTTTTTTTTTGTGTGTGTGTGTGTGTGTTTCTGTTTTTCAGATGTGCAACAAATGGCAATTGACTGGCTCACCAGAAATCTCTATTTTGTGGACCATGTCAGTGACCGGATTTTTGTCTGTAATTACAATGGGTCTGTATGTGTCACTCTGATCGACCTGGAGCTTCATAATCCAAAGGCAATAGCAGTAGATCCAATAGCAGGGTAAGACATTCTTCTCTACAGTTAATCTGAAATTATTTCCATTCTTAAAAGGATCAGAGACTGACAAGAGCTGTGTAATGCAAAACTGCAGACTTATTGTTTTAAAGCTTATTTTAACATTTGCATTTCAAGAGGAAAATTGTCTACAACAAAGGCAAGTATAACAATAATTCCTTGACTCATCAATATTGTAGGTCTAATTTAACAGACAATCTGCCATCTACCAGACAGTTGTTCTGAGGTCATCAAAGAAGAACCTCAGGATAGTTTTAGATCTAAGCAAAAGAGACTTTAAGATACTAAACAGTAGGTCTTGTAATTACTAAATTTCAAAAATGCTACTTGAAAAATAGAGCATTAGAAAAAACTAACAATAGTACATCATTTGGGATATATAAGCGCTGCACAGTATCTATTCAAGGGTGTTGCTTAAATATTAAGATCATCTTAGTTAAGATTAAAGTGTTGGGTTGGATGAGTTAGAAAGAGAGGAGTAAATACTAGATAACTCCACATGTAGGTAGAACCTGGATAGCAGAGTTAGAAAGGGAGAACACAGGAGGAAGCCTGGACAGAGGGTGGCCTACTGCATCAAAGCAAAGGGCTCTGGGAAAGGAGTAGAAAAGAGGTTTGGAGGTCCATGTTGGTGGTGGTGGGGAATATGTAGCAGACACCTGCTACACAAAACTTAGAAACCATATGCATGTATAAATGTGCTTTAATTCACTTCTTCTTCTTCTTCTAGTGTTTGCCCTTTAATTCACTAATCCCTGATGATTAATAATAATAATAATAATAATACTTTTTAAATGTTTGTGACTGGTGTAAAACTATAGTTACTAAATCCCTAATTAGAATCTATCACCACTTCTTTTTGTTTTACTGTCTAATTTTTCAATTCACTTTATTGGTTAAAAAGATAGCATTTTTAATCTAACAGCTTATTTAAAAGGCTCAATTATCTGTTTTGTAGTTACTGAATATAGTCGTAACATATTTAAATTCTCACCAGCTTTGTTCCTATGACTAGAAAGTCAATACAAAAATTATGTTTGATTTTATAAACACTATGGTATTATTTTAGATGAATGTGTACAAAAATTGCCTAGAATCTTATAAATTGAGTACTTTGATCTGTCTGTATAGTAAAGGATATTTGTGGGTTAATAACAGAGTATCCCATGTTAAATGGAGAGCATATATATATATAGTATTTGTAGCAAAGCTTTGAAAACTAAAATTTTACCTTTATTATTGTTTTAATCATTCCCAAGCAGTTCAGACTGAAATGTCTTGTGGAACATTTCCTATACCACCATAAGCCTCCATTCAATACATGGGAAAATATTTACTGAAAGAACAGCTGTCATCCATATGTGGACTTTTGTCACTCTTTACTTAAAGTCTGATTGAATATTAAGATGCATCATCACAATGGGTCTGATTTTGACAAGAACAGCTTGCATGTAAGAACTTTGCTAGGAAGACTATGTAATATAATTCTGGAATGTAGCTCTATTTGTATTTGCAGCAGATGGCTACTTGACTCATTCTGACTACCATGATGCTTCAAAAGACATTAGTAAAAGAAGTTGTATTTAAACTGATTTGTTTGGGTTGTTGGGTAAGGGTAGTAAGGAAGAATTGGAAATTTACATATGCGCTAACAACATTCTTTCAGCATTCTACTAAAAAATATATGTGCTTGCATATTTTTCCGGAATGTGCTAAACTGAATTTCCAATTAGCCTTTAGACAGTCTTGTCTGTCAAAAATGTTGAGGTAAAGCTATTGTGTGTCTCCCTGCTTTCTTCCATTTTTATCTTTTTTTCATTCCTTAAAAACAAAAACCCAGAGACCCTTTTCAAATAAAGCTGTCAATCTGAAGTATATGACAATACCGCCTCTCATTTTAAGCAGCAACATATGTTATGTTCTCTCGCTTCCTATTTCTGCCTGTCATGATATGAAAGGACCATATTTTGTCATTTCTGTCAAAGGAATTAGAAGTAGAAAACCTCCACACAGCTTACACTTACTCTCTGCTGGATTCCTTTGGGCTAAGTAACTGTTTAAATATAATTTTGGCATGTGTCATTTATCACAGTAGATTCTTTGGATTATTATTATTATTATTTTATTTTTATTAGTTTTCTCTGTCTCTCTAGCATAATCTTTCAATCAAGAATTGTAGAAATTAGAGACATAAAAGTTCTGCCCTGTTATAAGAGTGTTTGCAGTAGAACCCTTTATACTTTCTTCCTAAGATCAGATATTCTATTCTGTTAATGTGGTGCCATGGAAAGAACAGTAACCTTTTTCCTTAACTTATTTTTAAAATATTTATTTTCCCTTTTGTTGCCCCTGTTTTATTTTTGTAGTTATTATTGTTGTTGTTATTGATGTCATTGTTGTTGGATAGGACAAAGAGAAATGAAGAGAGGAGGGGATGACAGGGGGAGAGAAAGATAGACACCTGCAGACCTGCTTCACCACCTGTGAAGCGACCCTCCTGCAGGTGGGGAGCCAGGGGCTTGAACCGGGATTCTTACGCTGGTCCTTGGGCTTTGTGCCACGTGCGCTTAACCCGCTGTGCTACCGCCCGACCCCCTTTCCTTAACTTCTGTTATCTGGAGAGTGAAAGGTAGGAACTTATATAGTAAATGTGGAATGTGCTACCAGTGAAGAATGTCCTACTTTCCCCTAATCATATAGAGTACTATGTCTTTGACTCCTATAACTTCCATTTTTAACACATTGTATTGTGTTAAAAATCTGACATGATATTTAGATATTGACAGTACTCATTAAGAAAATGAAGGAAATTTTGCTTCCCTCTCCAAAGGTGATATTGAGAACTCTTACTTGAATCTACTTTTAATTTCATTTTCCTCAAGCTCCAATTCCATTTAATTGTTGTCATAGCATTCTCATTATTTTTCTAAATTTACATTTTTATGTATTTTCAGATCCCCATGGGCTAGATCTGAATTACTCTTTTCATCTGGACTCAAATTATGATTTTAAACAAGTTGCAATTCAAATAGGTCAAGAAGATATTATCAGTTTGTTCTCTTAGGTTTTTTGTTTGTTTGTTTGTTTGTTTTTTGCCTCCAGGGTTATCACTGGGGCTCTGTGCTTGCACTATGAATCCACTGCTCCTGGAGGCCATTTTCCCCATTTTTGTTGTCCATGTTGTTGATATTGTTATTGTTTTTATAGCTCTTGTTGTTGTTGTATAAGAAAGAAATAGAGAGAGGAGGGAAAGACAGAAATGAGGAGAGAAAGATAGACACCTGCAGATCTGCTTCACCGCTTGGGAAGCAACCTCCTGCACATGGGAATCAGGCCTTCAAACAGGGATCCTGGAACGGTTCCTTGCACTTCGCAGCCATGTGCACTTAACTTGATGTGCTACTGCCCCGGTCCCCCATTCTCTTAGTTTTTAAGAGAAATTTCTAACATTGACTCAGAAACCCCTTCTATTTTATTAAACATTCTTTTTGATTATTTATTAATATAAATTTCAGCAATATTGTGATCACTTCTTTTTTTTATAACTACGTTTTTATAAAAATTCTTAGTCATTTAATATTGAATTACAAAATTATAAGATAATAAGGATATAATACCACAGCATTCCCACTACCAGAGTTCTGTGTCCCTACGCCATCTCTCTCCAGCAGAAACTGCAATAGTTCTTCAAAGATCACTGATATGGGTGATTTATATTTAAATGTATCTGTCTCTCTATAAATATTTCTTGTCCATTTTTATTCCTAGCTACCGCCCTGCTTTCACTTCATTTCTAAGTCACACCTAATGCCTATAATTGTTTCCAGCTGTCCTTTCTTTTTCCTCTTCCTTTTCCAGTAAAGGAAACAGTGCCTTCCTCTGTTGTTTTCCAGATGTGCTTCCTTTTCTGTGACAGTACAAATGCAAAAATTCCTAGTGACAAACGTTTCTGGCCCCAGTGGAATTGGGGTTCAGAGTCTTCACTGGTAATCTTGCTTTAACACTTCCCCCCTTTGGGGGTATGGACTAAATTTCTTTTTTGGATGTAATAGGTGGGAGTTCTGGCTTCTGTAATTGCTTCTTAGCTAGACATGGACATTGGCAGGTCAATCTGTACCATCAGCCTATTTTAATCTTTCCCTAGTGGGATGGTGCTCTTGAGAGGTGAGGTTCCAGGACACATTGGTGAACTCATCTGCCTAGGTAGGTAAGGATGGAATCATAGTAGGCTGAAAGGCTCTCACCACCAGAGTTCCATGTCTCATCCCCTCCATTGGAAACTTCTCTGTTGTTTATGTCTCTGGGAGTATGGACTAAAATTCTTTATGGGGTGCAGAAGGTGGAATGTCTGGCTTCTGTAATTGCTTCTTCACTGGACTTGGACTTTGGCATGTCAATCCATAACCCCAGCCTGTTTTTATCTTTCCCTATTGGGGTAGGGCCTTGGAGAGGAGAGGTTCCAGGACACATTGGTGAGATTTTTTTTTTTTTTTAATGCACAATGACCTGTGAAAATAAAAGTCATTTTTAACAGGTTGTTTTTAAGATAAAAAATACAAAATAAACATATGAAAATGAAAGTAGTAGATAAAATGTTACTTTAATGATTGATGTTGTTCAACATGTTTGATTATCTTCAGTCTTTCAAAAGGTAAAAATAAATAATAAAATTTTTATAGCTGCTTTGTCAATTGAACCATATGTATTTTCAGTTTTATTTATTTATTTATTTATTTTGGATAAAGACAGAAAATTTGAGAGGGAAGGGGAGAGAACAGAGGAAAGAGAGGGAGAGAAAGAAAGAGAGAGAGCGAGAGACCTGCAGCACAGTTTCACTACTTGTGAAACTTCCCCCCCTGCAGCAGCAGAGTAGGGCCTGAACCTGGGTCCTTGTGCACTGTAATGTGTGTGATCAACCAAATGTACCACCACCCAACCCCTAAGAAGAACTATAGTATTTGTAACTTAACATTATTTCAGTTCTAAAAGATGTATATTAACCTAATGAGCGCTGTCATTAGCGCTGTCTACTGAGAAGAGTAGTAGAGATAACTCACAATTTAAATACTAAGGGATGGTCTTGGACTTCTTATTTAAAGCACTTCAGTAAAATAAAGAGAGGAATGCATTTTGTCATGAATGTAAAGTCACAAGAAGCTGAGCTAGGTGGTGGTGCGCTTGGTTGAGTGCAAGGACTGGATTCAAGCAACTGGTCCCCACCTGAAAAAGCTTTTGGAGCAATGAAACAGGACTACAGATGTTTCTCTGTCTCTCTCTTCCTCTCTATTACCCCCTTCTCTCTCGATTTATGACTTTCTCTATCCAATAATTAAATATATATAATATAATAAATATAAAATAATATAATATAATAATACAATATAATTAAAAATAAAGTCACAAAAGTTCACTTCTAAGTGTGATCATTTTTTTGGAAATTAGTAAAGTTAGACAAATATATTGGTGGTAGTATTGAAGTTAGAGTTCAAAATATAGAAAAAAAATATTTCGAAGGAACTGAGTTCCAAGCATAGAATTCACACTTACTAGCATTATATATGATAAAGCTAAATGAAAGGAAAGGAAAGGATAATTTTTTTTTCTATCATGGAAAGCAATATAAACAAAACCTTTTCAAGTACAGTGTGCCTCCTATGTAGGACAGACATTCGACTACAAAGAATGACTGTGACCTACAGCACATGTGAATCCATGACCTTATGCAATTAATGGGACAAAAAAATGTTGTCTTTGTTCTCTATAAGAACAGGTCACCAGACAGGAGTCAAGGAAATAAAGCCCAAGTCTCAGAAATTAAATTCACAGAGGAATGATTGGACATTTTTAGTACTTAATAAACCAGTTCCCACCACCAACATGAGTCCTCACTCTTGATTAGACTAAAATGGCTGAGAAATTAAAGGTAGGATTACAATTAATAGTCATTAGAGGAGCAAGACTCACTAATGAATTTTTAAAAATTTTTTATAATTCTTATTTATAAAAATGAGGAAACACTGACAAAAACCATAGGATAATAGGGGTACAACTCCACACAGTTCCCACCACCAAAACTCTGTATCCCATCCCCTCCCCTGATAGATTTCCTATTCTTTATCCCTCTGGGAGCATGGACCAAGGGACATTATGGGGTGCAGAAGGTGGAAGGTCTGGCTTCTGTAATTGCTTCCCCACTGAACATGGGCATTGACAGGTCGATCCAGACTCCCAGCCTGTTTCTCTCTTTCCCTGTTGGGGCAGGGTAATGAAATTCTAATCAGTGATGCTTTGTGGATATTCCCATGCTTCAAAATGTGTCAGGTTTTATATTAAGCAGATCATTGGCATAGCTGTCAAGATTCTGACTGTTGTTAGGTGGCTTCTAGTGACAAGTCACTTTTTCAGACTGAGCCTGCATTCATCCTTCACTTGCAGTAGGATTTCAGGAGAATTGTTACAGACCTTGGCTATTAAATAGTTCCATGTACATTGGATGAGAATGAAACTTACAGATTGTGCCTACTCCACAAGTGCCACACCTATTGGTATGAAATGGCTGTGAAGGTATATATTTGGTTAGTAGGAAGCACTGAAAGCATTTGCCTGGTCTTCTCATGGAATTGTCTTTGAGGAAATAGAAATCATCTTCTGTGATTCATGATTGATCCTAACCTTTTGAAATTCCTAGCCTCATTTTTATAAGTTGTAAATTATGAACCCTGACTTTTAGAAAGAGCCACTTTTTTGCATATTCACAGCAATATATATGTGTGTGTGTGTGTGTGTGTGTGTGTGTGTGTGTGTATGAAGCAGTCAGATGCACCTCCTCATTGTTCAAAAAGAAATGGAGTTAGGTGTAAAGCTAGTCATCCTTGCAATCTTTTTGCATATTTATCCTTCATTAAGAGACAACTCAGAAGAAAAACCAGAAAGATTCAAGAGCTCCAATAATTATTATACTGGATCTGTGGTTGATCTGTAATTGCCGTCTTGGGCATCTTGAGCTTCATTGTTCACACATTTTTAGAAATATACTGATCTTCTCTGATTTCTGGTAGAGCTAAGAATTGAATCTGATACTTCCAGGCCTCAGGAATGAAAATATGTTGCGTAACCACTATTCTGTTTCTGGGTTCAGCACCCCCTAAGTCTTATAAATGTATACTATGTATTCTAAAAATATTATGAAAATGTGTTTTTATATGTAGCAACAAATTTAAGTGTGCATGATTATAAATTCAATCACAAATATATATATTTCTACAAATGGTCTAAACATCTATGTGCTAATTTCCTAGTTTACAACTCTCTTCACTGGCTGAGACTCACATGCCTATGCCTACCCAATTATGGTTCGAGCCCCTGGTTCCCCACCTGCAGTGGAGTTGCTTCACAGGTGGTGAAGCAGGTCTGCAGGTGTCTGTCTTTCTCTCCCCATCTCTGTCTTCCCCTCCTCTCTCCATTTCTCTCTGTCCTATCAAACAACAATGACATCAATAACAATAGCAATGATAACTACAACAATAAAACAACAAGGGCAACAAATGGGAATAAATAAATAAATAAATAATAGGAAAAAAACCTCCCACTTAGAGGTCTCTAGCCACTTTATGAACCAGTGTTGTTTTCAGTATTATTCATGTAAATGAGTAAGATATGCAAGTGTCTCATCCTTTTACTGGAATTAGTACTTCAAAGGTTGACAACAGGATATAAAGATGAGCTATTTCTTTTTTTTTTAAATTTTTTATTTAAGAAAGGATTAGTGAACAAAAGCATAAGGTAGGAGGGGTACAACTCCACAAAATTCCCAACACCCAATCCCCATAACCCACCCCCTCCCATGGTAGCTTTCCCATTCTCTATCCCTCTGGGAGCATGGACCCAGGGTCGTTGAGGGTTGCAGAAGGTAGAAGGTCTGGCTTCTGTAATTGCTTCCCCGCTGAACATGGGTGTTGACTGGTCGGTCCATACCTCCAGTCTGCCTCTCTCTTTCCCTAGTAGGGTGTGACTCTGGGGAAGCTGAGCTCCAGGACATATTGTCGGGGTCTTCAATCCAGGGAAGCCTAGCCAGCATCCTGGTGGCATCTGGAACCCGAGTAATGAAGCTGAAGGGTTGTCATTCCACACGTGAAGTCTCTGGATACATTCTGAGGTGAAGCATGTTGAGGTAGCAATCGTTGCTTTGGTTAGGTTGTGATTGGCAGATGCAATGTTATTTGGTTTGGATTGGGAGATGCATACGGGAAAGTGGGCCCTATCCAAGGGTTCCAGGACTGGGGGAAGTAGGGGCTCTATAGTGAAGATGTGAGGTTCCTGCTGTCTTAGGGTTCAAAAAGACAATCAATAGTTAATATTATCATCACATTATTCGTTAATTGGGTTAACTTTGAAAAGTCCCTTTGTTATGGTTTGCTGGACAGTACCCAGTATCTTGTATATAGCTGTGCTATTGGAAGCCCAAGACCTAGATGTCAGACCAGAAACAATCAAATACTTAGAGGAAAACATTGGTAAAACACTTTCCCACATACACCTCAAGGACATCTTTGATGAATCAAACCCAATTGCAAGGAAGACCAAAGCAGAAACAAACCAATGGGACTACATCAAATTGAAAAGCTTCTGCACATCCAAAGAAACTATTAAACAAACAGAGAGACCCCTCACAGAGTGGGAGAAGATCTTCACATGCCAGACATCAGACAAGAAACTAATCACCAAAATATATAAAGAGCTCAGCAAACTTAGCCGCAAAATAGCAAATGACCCCATCCAAAAATGGGCAGAGGAAATGAACAAAACATTCATCACAGAGGAGATCCAAAAGGCTAACAAACATATGAAAAACTGCTCTAGGTCACTGATTATCAGAGAAATGCAAATCAAGACAACACTAAGATACCACCTCACTCCTGTAAGAATGGCATACATCAAAAAGGACAGCAGCAACAAATGCTGGAGAGGATGTGGGGACAGAGGAACCCTTTTACATTGCTGGTGGGAATGTAAATTGTTCCAGCCTCTGTGGAGAGCAGTCTGAAAAACTCTCAGAGGGCTAGACATGGACCTTCCATATGACCCAATAATTCCTCTACTGGGCTTATACCCCAAGGACTCCATAACACCCAACCAAAAAGATGAGCTATTTCATGTTTGATATATATGACTTGAATTCTTGTCATTAATTCTCTTGTCTAGGTTCTCCCTCCTTCCAAATTTCACTCCAGGCCTTTTCTCAAGCAGAGTTTATATATCTATTGCGGATGTTTTTTCTATCACACTGTGATGAGGTTAATGCCTTATGTTCAGTAGTACCTTTCCTGCAAACTTAAATCAGTTAGTGTCACTGTGTTTTTTGACACATATCACACCTAAAAATCAAAATATTATATAATATTCTATTTATTATTTGAGCTTGCTCTCTCTGTGTCTTGGTCTCTTTCTTTCCCTCTACCTTATAAGTCTGTTAAGCTTATCTCTAAATTACTACCATTTACAATTTTATTTCTGGTGATTATACCCAGTGTCTTACCAAACTTCCACCTACTATCTATAAGAGGTTCTTTTAATTCCCAGTCATACTAAGTGTGTCTGTGCAAACAGATAAAGAGCTAATATAACCAACTTTGATTACCTTAATTTATGAAGTGATTTATTATTTCACATAAAATTTGTATTTTTAGCAACTCCTGATTTAATCATTTTAGTTGTTTAATAATATGTTTAAGGACCTGGATTCCTTTCACCACTTTGATTTGTGACATTATCTATAATATATATATATATATATATATATATATATATATATATATATGTGTGTGTGTGTGTGTGTGTGTGTGTGTGTGTGTATATATATATATATTTGGACTAACTCGTCTGGCTATACATGGCTGCTTCTGAAGTTTGAGGGGCCAGATATAGAAACAAACTATTTAGTTTACAAAGAGAGCTGCTAGTTCCTTGAACAGAGTCTCTTTTAGCTGCATCTGTTTAGAAGGTATACAAATACTTTGTTCTAGCTTTTTTTTTTCATTGTCATTTATCCTCTTTTTGAGAAATATTTTTATTGTTTCTTTTAAAAACAAGTTTTTTTTTTTCTTGTTAGCACTTTCTTAAGATTGAGGAAGAGCTAAAGTGTGGAATTCTAGATAATGTTCTTAATATTTTTATCTTTATATTTAAAGATATAGTTTAAGAATTTGATGGTAGTTTTTATCCTATTAAAACCTTCAGCACTTTAGGAAGCTCTGTGAATATTACTAAACCACAAGGGTAATATTAAGTAAATTGCTGTTTCACTTGCAAGATGGTTCTCTAGGGGGAAAAAGCTTACATATTCTCTAGAAGAGACTAGCTAGAGTGCTGGAAGAATAAAGACCATTATTATAAAAGAATCAACTATTTTTTAAAGTTATTTAGTTATTTCTTATTACTTCCTACATAGAGCTTTATGAAAACAAATTGCATGACAGTTAATACAGCTTTTGAAATCACTTAGACATATCCTTGCATTACTCAGCTGGAATCAGGATTTTAAAGATTAAAAGCATCTATCATAAAGCAAGGATCATAACAGTTATGTATCAAATATCAATTATTACAATAATAGAATGTAATCAGCATTTACCAAAACCAAAATAGAACACATTCTAATTGTTAAGTGTATCAGGTCCTTAAATAAAATCCTTTTGTTTAAAGTCATAATGTTATAAAGTCAACATAATTTTTCTGTTGTTTCAAGTTGAAAATTGGAATTAAACTAGATTATGTGGTGGAGGCCAGGTATAAAGGACTTCATTTTGAGCCTGTTTCTTTTCTTGAGCAATATTATGATGAACCATATTGAATATTAATAACTCATACAGCACTTTTGCAATCCGTAGTATTAACATCAAAAATTTCTTTTAATTAAAACCAAATTCCAAGTGCAAATGAAATGAGGACATCTATTTTAACAAATAACAGTATCAAGAAACTTAAAGGGTCAAAATCTTTGACTAGATCACCTATATTTAATAATATTATTCAAAGATTATAGCTTGGCTGTGTTATATTTAAAATGTGGACTTATTAAAGAACTGAATTTGAATGTAAGCTATAGTATATGTCTGGTATGAGAATATTCAGAGTCTTCATGCTATGGTAGTATATGTAAGTTAAATCAAACAGTATCATGATGCAATATTTCACAGAATATCTTTCCCTACCCTGTTGTCCGACTCGAATCATTAGTGAATATATAAGTTCTTAGTTTATGTGTGATTTGTGACCATTGTGGAGATAGAAGTGATTATATTTTTATTGGCTATTTGTCTTATATGATGTATAATACCCTACAACCCTGACATCACTGTCTCTATTTACCTAAAGACTAAATATACTACTTTACTCATACAGTTAGAAAAGTAGGGGAAAAAAAAAAAAGCAGAACCAGCTAACTAGTTTTGCATTATCTTGTGATTTATGCTAGTTCAGATAGGAATTGTTAGTTTTTGTAGAGCCTATTTTCTTTGAGAGTCAGATGTCCAAGTAAAAGATTATTATGTGATTCATGTACAAACTATTATTGACTGTAAACCAGTAATAAAAAAATATATAAAAAGTTTATTATCAATAATGTTTCAATTTACTATGAGCTGGTTATTGCTCTAAGTATTTTCTTTGCATTGTTTATGTAATTGCCACTGTATTTTTTAAATTCTTAGTATTATTAATTTTTTTATAAATTAAATTCACTAAATTCTTTGTACATACTGATTATGCAGAGTGGGGGTAGATAGCATGGTGGTTATGCAGAGAAACTCTTATGCCTGTGGCTTCAAAGTCCCTGGTTCAATACCTCACACCATCATAAACCAGAGCTGAGCTGAGCAGTACTCTTGTGAAAAAAAAATAGTATGCAATTACAAACTCAGGGGTCAGATGTTCATACACCTGGTTGAGAACACTTGTTACAGTATGCAAGGACTCAGGTTTGAGTCCCTGGTCTCCTGCCCCACAGAGAAAAGCTTTGTGAGTGGTGAAGCAGAGGAACACATGTCTCTCTCCCTCTCTTCCCCCTCCTTCCCACTTGATTTCTGATTATTTCTATCCAATAAATAAATAAAGATAATTAAAAATAAAAAGCAATATCACCCTACGCCCTGCATCCCAAACCATTTTATTATATCACAGTTGAAACTGGCAGGTGGCTAGTGGTTTCTAGTGTGCCAGTACTAATCGTAAAAGCTGAGAAGAGGGACACACAGATATATACAATGCAATTTTTTGTGTCTTAGCATGGAACCTCAAGTGGCATCAATTCCATGAAGATGAAATGAGATGAGTAGAGAAGATGCAATTTGTTGCTGAAAATTTAAATAAGTGATAGAACATCTGGAAAATAAAAAGGAATCAGTGAGTGTCAGAAACAGCAGCAGATAAGGGAGGGGTGTGCAGCTGGAGTACAAAGAGTTTTTAGGGCAATGAAATTGTTCTGTACAATATTATGATTGTGAACCCATGTCATTTTACATTTGCCAATATCCATTAAATTAACTGCAACACAAAGGGTTAACCCTAATGTAAATCTAAACTTCATCTAATCCTATCACAGCAATATTGTTTCATCAGTTATAGCAAGTATATCACACTCATGTGAGATTAATGATGAGAAAACAGAGACAATGAAGTAGAATTTGCTCAATTTTCTATAAATCTGATGTTCTAAAAATAAAATCTATCCTATATTGAAAGGAGAAAAAAACATACCATATTATCTGTGGTCATATGACTAGAGTTATGAATCAATAAGCAAACAAATAATTCATTTCAGAGTAATAGTATCTTTTCTGCTTTAGTGCCAACATTGAGGAAATCATTGCAAAAAAATGTCTTTTGTATTTTCTGTTTGAGCAATGAATTCTGTGGGAGCACAATGTCCTTTTTGACTCAACCTCTCCTTTAATAGAAATGAAACACCTTCAGAAAGTTTCATTAACTACTTTAAAGTCACGGGGTACAATTGGAGTGTTTGAGTGGCTTCTCTAAATGTTTTATTTACAAGGACAGAAGAAGGAAATATTTCCAAGTACCTTTTACCGTAGTTAGAATGGTGGGGCACTGTGTGTGTGTGCATGTGTGTGTGTGTGTGTAATCACCTCATGTTAATATACAGGCATTTGAAAAGAATACTTACTCTCAATTTTAAAGTAAAAATAGCTGATAAGGATTGAGAGAAAAGAGCTTGGCAAATACTGATATTTCTCGTTGAGTGCAAAGTCATTTGCTGTGCACTTCCCTTGCTATTCAAATCACAGTTTGAAAATGAAATAGCTTTAGAAACTAAGAGGACTAGTGGGCCCATAATTGCTCTCTCCACACAGCGAAAACACAGTGTGAGAGCTGGCTGACAATCTGAGGAATGTAAGAAAAATCAGATGACCAGGTCTTCAAAAGCGGAGCAAGGCAAACCACCTTTTAGTCACTAGTAAGGACAACCTGTACCTGGGCAGAAGAAAAACATCTTCATTTGACCTTTTTTCAGGCTCGGCTTGGCTACCCACCCAACACAACCCACCCCACCCCAAAAATGGCAGTTCCCTATTGAAAAAGCCATGTGAGGTACCTGAGTCTTATTAACATACCTGCCATTTCAGGATGATTGTGTTTATTTGTCCCTCTTTTCTTTTCATAAGAGAAGAATGGATTTTAAAAGACATAAGAGAAGTTTGAAAGAGAAGATCTAAACTTCTACTAAGAATGGCTACTATAATATGCTGGTTTTTTTAAATACTTATTTATTCCCTTTTGTTGCCCTTGTTGCTTTATTGTTGTAGTTATTATTGTTGTTACTGATGTTGTCATTGTTGGCTAGGACAGAGAAAAATAGAGAGAGGAGGGGGAGAGAAAGACAGACACCTGATGACCTGCTTCACCACCTATGAAGCCACTCCCCTGCAGGTGGGGAGCCAGGGACTCAAACAGGGATCCTTCTGCTGGTCCTTGCGTTTTGCACCACATGCGCTTAACCTGCTGCGCGTTACCACCCAACTCCCTATAATATGCTGTTTTTTAGGTATAAGACTACATAGGCGTATCTACCAATGGAATATAGGTACTCTAAGAGGAATCATAGTGCCCTGGGAGGTGGCACAGTGGATAAAGCACTGGATTTCTAAACATGAGGTCTTGAGTTCTGTCTCTACCATTGCATGTGCTAGAGAAATATTCTGGTTCTGTCTCCCCACCCCCTGATATATGATTGAACAAATTTTAAAAGTTTATAGATTTTGGTGGGAGTGCAAAATGGTCCAACCATTGTGGAAAGCAATTTGGAGACTTATTGGTAACAGAAAACAACTAATGAATATAATATCAGCCTAATTCAGCCATGGAAATAGAAGTATTGTGGCAGATTGGCAGAGTAAATCTGTTACCATTTGAGGGATTAATGATGATGATTGGGCTAGCTGGTAGTGCACTCAGTTGAATGCTTATGCTACAGTGCTCAAGGACCCAGGTTCAAGCCCCCAGTCCCTACCTGTGTTGGGGAGGCTTCACAATAAGTGAATCAAGTACTACAAGTCTCAGTCTCCCTCTCCCTCTCCCTCCATCCTCCCTCCCTCGCACCTCCAGGGTTATCACTGGGGCTCAGTGCCAGCATTACAAATCCACTGCTCCTGGAGGCCATTTTTTTCCCAGTTTATTGGATAGGACAGAGAGAAATTGTGAGAGGAAGGGGAAGAAGGGAGAGAGGGAGAGAGAAAGGGGGGTTCATACCCAGACCCTTGTGCGGGTCCTTGTATTTAGTATTCTGTGCACTTAACTAGATATGTCACCAGCCCCTTGCAGATGTCTTTCCCTCTACCCCTTCCACTTTGATTTCTGTGTCTCTATCCAATAAGCAAATATGTTTTAAAAACTATGTTTTTAAAAATATTAATGATGAAAGATCAAAGTTCTTTTGTTGTTGCTATCATTACTCCAGATCAACATTTTTTTCCTGACTTCATATCAATTTATTGAAAAAAAATGTTGATTTGCAGGATTGCTGTTACAAGGCCACCTTTCACTATTACAGCATGAAAAAGATACCAGTGCATTTCACCCTCTACCAAGCCACAAGCCTGTTCACCATAGGGATTTAGGTCTCCAACCTCCTGTTAATGTTCCTCCTTGCTCCCTTCTGAGTCTCCAAGTCTGTTTTAACTGGATGTAGTCCATTGGATTCAGTCTGTGTTGTCCATTGCTTGGCTTCTTCGATTCCATCTGTAAATGATATCATCTGGTATATGTCCTTTGTTCTTCAGTTTCTGGTTTATATTGTCTAACATGATTCCCTCTAGTTTCATTCATGTGGTAACAAAGGAGGATATGCCATCATTTCTTACAGCTATGAAGTAGTCCTTTAGGTATGGGTATGGGAATGGGAATGGGTATGGGTATGGGTATGGGTATGGGTATGGGTATGGGTACGGGTATAGGAATGGGAAGGAGAATGGGTATGGGATTGGGAATAGGAATGTGTATGGGAATGGCTATGGCTATGGGTATGTGTATGGGTATGGGAATGAGAATGGGAATGGGTATGGGTATGGGTATGGGTATGGGAATGGGTATGGTTATGGGTATGGGTATGGGTATGGGAATGGGAATGGGAATGAGTATGGGTATGGGTATGGGTATGGGAATGGGAATGGGAATGGGTATGGGTATGGGTATGGGTATGGGTATGGGTATGGGTATGGGTATAGGTATAAGTCACAACTTCTTTAACCATCTGTTGTTTCCAGGCCAGCTTTGTTAGTTAGAAAGAGACAGTGAGGGGATTGGGCTGTAACACACCAAGTTTAGCTCACACAGTACAAAGCACAAGGACCCACTTAAGGATCCCTTTTGGATCCACTGGCTCCTCACCTGCAGGGGGGCCACTTCACTAGTGGTGAGGCAGGTCTGAAAGTGTCTGTCTTTCTCTCCCCCTCTTTATCTTCCCCTCCTCTCTCCACTTCTCTCTGTCTTATTCAACAACAATAATAACAACAAAACAAATGGTAAAAATGATCCCCAGAAACAGTGGATTTGTGTAGGCACCAAGCCTCAGTGATTAGCACTGGAGGGAAAAAAAGAAGAAGAAAGAAAGAAAAAGACAGTGAGAGAGGGATAAACACTATAACACTGAAACTTGCCCCAGTGTGATCAGGGCCTGGATTTTGCACATGACAAAGCAGACACCCTTTCAACTAGCCAGAAGGCTAGTTCACTCATGGCAAGGAATAGATCTTACTCCATGAAATAGCCTTCTGGCCACACAGTGGCTATTTTGTAAGGAAACGTTATATAATTGTAATTATTATTATTATTATTATTGTTACTAATTGCAGTTATTTACTCCCATGGCCTTTTCTCTTTTGACAATTTGAATGACAAAATGTATATATAATTATTTAGCTCAATTCTGAATGTCAATAGTGATTGAGTGTAGTTGTTCACTGGCTTGCACAGTACACTTCACCACTCTCAGTAACTGACACATTTTCTCCCTAAACATAGTTATAATAGAAACCACAGCTTCACTTTACAGCAGATGGAAGGCAATCTTATTTTAATGCACATCATTTACAATAGATACAAGCTGCCAGATAACTTCTGGTAAAATAGGACGCTGAATCGGACATTAATTTTCAGTGTCAATTTTTGAAGCATAGACTAGCCCACCCACATGAAAGCATACCATATTCTTTGATTCTATAGATAAAATATGCTGATATATTCTTTGTCATTTTTCATTTTAGATTTCTGCAATTGACTTCTTACTGCATGCCCTGATTCTCATCAGTTATCTTTTAGAGACTTGACTTAAAGCTAGTACACTTTCCATTTTAATAGTAACAGCTATTTTTTTTTAATTTCCATTCTTTGCTGGGAACCATCTGGAACATAGTAGTTGCAACACGATTAGAGGCATGGCCTCTAGAGTCCAACACACCTACTTTTAAATACCAACAAATCAACTTGATGCTGCAATGGAAAACACATTTTAACACAGAATGCCTAGATTGTCTTGTCTTACTATGCTTCTATCAAAAAGAATCAAATTAATAAATGCTTTCAAAGTGATTATATTATATAAACACTTTACCATGGATATAATCATTTACTTCTCTAGTAGGTGATTTCAAATAAATGATTAGAAAAGTATCCTGCAAAAAAAATAAATAAAAGATATTTTAAAAGATAAAGAACTAAACTAAACAATCAGTAGTGATTGGATCTGTTCTCACTATTGTTATTATCTTTAGGGGCTGCTGAAGTTCTAGCAGGGCTTAAAATTTACTTGGTTACAGACACTTAATGAAGGACTGCTTAAAATACAGGTTTTTCACAACCATTTGATTTTTAATTATTATCAGTGATTATAAGTTATAGTTATGTTTTAGAAGTATAGTTTCATATTCCTCTATGTCTGTGTATGTCACAGACTCACCACCCAAGTTCTGTGTCTTCTTCTGCCGGGAACATTGATGTTCTCCTAAAATCAAATCTAACACCACAAATAAATGAAACTATATGTAGTTATCTTTGACCTCTTTAGTTGTTTCGCTTAGTCTTTAATTTCTTTTTAGTCACACCTGGTGATTTTCCTATATTGTAATACTGATGGTGTGGTCGGTCATTCTCCCAAAATTCTGTCCTGTTTATCTAGCCTGCCTCACTGTTAGGGAAGTGCCTCAAAAACTGAACCTGCAGCATCATATAAAAATTCTATTACTAGATATCTATCCAGTGAATGTTTAAAAAAAAACACTAATTCAAAAATGCCATGCAAGGTTAGTTTCACACTATTTACATAGCCAAGAGATGAAGAAATAAAGTTGTATCCAAAACCAGATAGCATATATACATCCAGATATAAAAACTCAGCGACGAATTCTTGTCGTTTTACAGAGAGACATGAGTGGTGTTAGATGGGATTTTGTTAAACAAAATAAGTCAGGTTGGAAGGCTAATGCTGAATGATTTTACTCACCTGTGAATCAAAACAAAGGAATAGACAAAAGCAAGTCCTTTTATTCTGGTTGCAGAATATAGCTTATTAGAGGGGGCCAAGGGGCACAGGATGGAGGTGGTCCAGTGACCATAATAGATAGTTATTAACACTTTGATGTAATCAACTAAAGTTACATTGGAATTTTCAATAAGGGAACCAAGAAGTAGTTTACTAAAGTCACACTATTTCACAATGAAATGTGAAAAGTACATTCATGTAATTGTAGATAGAACAGAATTCACTAGTTAGGTCACTTCTATATAAAAAGATGATTTCACATTCATTTCCTTGTTCATCCAATTGCTGCACAAATGTATATTTTTGAGCTAATCTTGTTTAAGAGCACTGAGAAGCTCACAAGTATCACTCTATCTTTACATGTCACAAGGGCCATAGAATGAAGCTGACCATAAGAATCAGCAGAAAGGCAGCAGGACTCATTCTGGATCACGTATGAAAACTCTAGATTAAGTCTGCTGCTAGCTAGCTGGTCTACATTTCACCAGATTGCCCCCCCCCATTTTTATTTATTTAAGAAAGGAGACATTAACAAAACCTTAGGATAGGAGGGTTACAACTCCACACAGTTCACACCACCTGGTCTCCAATTCCCATCCCCTCCCCTGATAGCTTTCCCATTCTCTATCCCTCTGGGAGTATGGACCCAGGGTCCTTGTGGGTTGCAGAAGGTGGAAGGTCTGGCTTCTGTAATTGCTTCCCCGCTGAACATGGGCGTTAACTGGTTGATCCATACTCCCAGTCTGCCTCTCTCTTTCCCTAGTAGGGTGAGTCTCTGGGGAAGCGGAGCTCCAGGACACATTGGTGGGGTCCTCAGTCCAGGGAAGTCTGGTCAGCATCATGCTGACATCTGGAACCTGGTGGCTGAAAAGAGAGTTAACATACAAAGCCAAATAGATTGTTTAACAATAATGGACCTAAAGGCTGGAATAGTGAAGATGAAGTGTTAGGGGGGTTGCTCTCTGCAGATTTTTGTGTACTTCTGCTTTCAGGTATATATTTTTCCCTGGTTTATGGACACGTATGAACATATGCTCTACCTCAAGGGACCTGGTCTATATCTAGGTTTGGGGACTTTATTGCGAAGTGGACCACCTGGAATGGAATTAGAGAATACTATGAAAGGAAAGGTGTCACCTGAGTGATGAAGCTGAAGGGTTGTCATTCCACACCTGAAGTCTCTGGACACAGTCTGAAGTGAAGCATGCTGGGGTGGAACTCATTGCATTGATTAGGTTGTGATCAGTGGCGGATGCAATATTATTTGATATGAATTGAGAGCAGCATGCAGGAAAGTGGGCCCCACCCTAAGGTTCCGGGACTGGGGGAAATACAGGCTCTATAGTGGAAATGTGATGTTCCTGCTATCTTAGGGTTCAAGAAGACAATGGATACTTATTGTTATCACATTATTTGGTAATTGGGTTAACTTTGAAAAGTCCCTTTGTTAGGCTTTGCTGTATAATACCCAGTATCTTGTATATAGCTGTGCCACCAGTTGCTTCTGATCTACCTGGTCTAGGCTTTTGAGAGAGTCAACATATCAAAGACTCAGTCTATGTATTAAAAAGACTCAGTCCGTGTTTTAAAAAGTTCTAGACATATGACCAATTTTCCCCTCTCATATTAATTGAATAGTGGTGTATATGACTACACTTTAATAGGAGTGTACATAAACACCATTCTCACCACCAAAAGACTGTGTCCCATCCCACCCACCCACCCCCACCCCTACCCCCCCACCCCTACCCCCCCACTACCCCAGGAAGCCGAATGTCCACCCTCCCCCTCACCACAGGGTTTTTACATTGGTGCCCTACTCTCAATTTAATCAGATCCTGTTTCATTTTCCCTTTCTGTTCTTCTTTCTCAACTTCTGGTGATGAGTGGGATCATCCCATACTCATCTTTATCTTTCTGACTTAGCTCACTTGACATAATTCCTTCTAACTCCGTCCAAGATGGGTCAGAGAAGGTGGGTTCCTTGTTCTTAATAGCTGCATAGTATTCCATTGTATGTATATACCACAGCTTTCTCAGCCATTCATCTGTTGTTGGGCACCTGGTTTGCTTCCAGGTTTTAGCTATTATGAATTGTGCTGCTATGAACATAGGTGCACACATATCTTTTTTGATTGGGCATTATAGAATCCTTGGGGTATATCCCCAGGAGAGGAATTACTGGGTCATATGGAAGGTCTAAGTCTAGTCTTGTGAGAGAGTTCTCCAGACTGCTCTCCACAGAGGCTGGACCAATTTGCATTCCCACCAGCAGTGCAGGAAGGGTCCCTCTGTCCCCACAGCCTCTCCAGCATTTGTTGCTGCTGTCCTTTTTGATGTATGCCATTCTCACAGGAGTGAGGTATATCACAATGTTGTCTTTATTTGCATCTCTCTGACAGTCAGTGACCTGGAGAAGTTTTTCATATGTTTGTTAGCCTTTTGGATCTCCTCTGAAGTGAATGTCTTGTTCATATCCTCTGCCTGTTTGGGGATGGGGTCATTTGCTTTTTTGTTGCTAAGTTTGCTGAACTTTTTGTATCTTTTGGTGATTAGCCTCTTGTCTGATGTATGGCATGTGAAGATCCCCCTGCCCCCTCTTTTTTTAAAAAAATAAGTAAATAATGCGACTTTTTTTTGGTATTTATTTATTTTCCCTTTTGTTGCCCTTGTTTTTCATTGTTGTTTTAGTTATTGTTGTTGTCATCGTTGTTGGTTAAGACAGAGAGAAATGGAGAGAGGAGGGGAAGAAAGAGAGGGAGAGAAAGATAGATGCTTGCAGACCTGCTTCACCACCTGTGAAGCGACTCTCCTGCAGGTGGGGAGCCAGGGGGCTCAAACCAGGATCCTTCTGCGGGTCCTTGCAATTTGCGCCACATGCGCTTAACCTGTTGCTCTACCACCTGACTCCCAGCGACTTTTTTCTATAGTCAAATTTATTCACAGTCACTTCTACCTCTAATGTTCTGCTACTAGAAATCAGAGTGATGTTCTTATAGTTGGCAGTAGAATTCCAACTGTGGGGAAAAAAAAAAAAACCTGAAATGGAATGCATGTTGTAGCTACTTAGCACTACATCTAAGAAAATAGGAAAATGGTAGAACACACGCCACCGCATTATATTACTTCAGTATATACTTCAAAGAAGTTCAAGCTAAATCAGGTATTTGTGTCTCGGGATGAACCACAGAGAGAACAAAATTGAAAAGGCAAGTATCTTGGAGAGAGGTGAGCACAGACTTGAGAGACTTGGTTGACAGCTTCCTACAAATGCTTTCTCAGTTTCACTAATTTGTCCATAAAAGAACAGAATCTTTTCTATATTCTCAACAATGAGACAGAAGGTATGACAAAAACTACACAGAATAACTGTTCAATATTGTATCTCAGAGAGTTTGCCTCTTATTTTGAGTTGAGTTCAGCTGACACTTGACTTCATAGTTCATGAAGCCACAGTGGAATTCCCAAAGTTTTCAGAAGAAAAAAAAGAAAAAGAAAAAGAGTCACATTTGTATTTGGAGCAGAATAAAAAAAAACAGTCAGGATAGATACAGGTTTAATTGATGTATGCATGTAAGGGGTAAATGTGGTCATATAGTTTGTATTACTTGGTGATTTCAGCCAGACCCTCACCGTTGTTAGTGAGCAAATAAAAATATCCACATGTCAGGCACTTGACATAGCCAGTAGTAAACAGGATGCATTTTATAATATAGCAGTTCAAGTCATTAGCTAGTTATAAGAATTGGTATTTTTTAGACTCAAATAACACAATGTACATATTACAATATTTTCGTGTAGACTAAGCTATTATGATTATGTCTGTCTACTAACAATCACAAAAGTTACATCTATGATAGTTTTAAAGATACAGTAGCTTAATGATCTGTGCCAGCTTGTGCTGTCTTGGTAGACTAAATTCCTAAGAATGTTTTTCTCAATAGCATTAGATCTTTCTCAATCACACTGAACAAATGATAGCTAGTTTAGTGAGTAGTAAAATTATAATTCTGATAAGGTCTTCTGCCCAGGGAAGTCAGAATGCAATCATAATAGCAACTGCAACTTGGTGGCGGAAAGGCAGTAAAATACATGTCAAAAATTTTTAATTCCTGAATGATTTTCCATTTTCCAAAAATATCCTTATCCATTTGCAAAAGTCCATATTTAAATTCAATATAGAGAAGTTTGGAAAAAAGAAATTTTAAAACCTATTAGAAACTGAGCCAGATAGTTTGTAAACTTCTTACTGTAGTTCTGTGAAATAAGTTTTTATTAAAAAATAATAATAATTGTACCATGAAAACACAGAAACTGGGGAGGTGGGCAATGGTGCACTGGTTAAGCACACGTTAAGAGCAAGGGTGCAAGGATCCCAGCTCAAGCCCAGGGCTCCCCACCTACAGGAGAGTCACTTCATAAGTGAAGCAGGTCTGCAGCTGTCTCTATCTCTCTCCCTATCTATCTCCCCTCCTCTTTCAATTTCTCTCTGTCCTTTTCAATTAAAAAATAAATAAAAAGGCCTCTAGGAGAAATGGATTTTTAGTGCTGGCACTGAGCCCCAGTGGTAACCCTGGAGGCAAAAAAAAATAATAATAATACAGAAACTTGAAGACTCAAAAAGTTTGCTTGGTTAGGTCAGGGAGATAGCATAATGGTTATGCAAACAGTCTCATGCCTGAGGCTCTGAGGTCCCAAGTTCAGTCCATAAACCAGAGCTGAGCATTACTCTGGGTGACAAAAGAGAACAGCAACAACAACATGGTTTGACCCATGTTTGTTTTCTTCATAGGATAATGAGGGGAGATTAGTCAAAGATTTTAGCCGAACTGATATATTGTGACCCAAATAAATTCTATCTTGTTGTGTCACAAACATTTGAATTGATCACAAATTATTCTTATCTTTCAATGTAGAATTATGCACAGGGGAAAAAAAAGCCTCGAGGATAGCATATTCATTAAATTGATGTTAATTTTATACTTGTTCTCATTAAAATGATGCTTTGCACATATAAGTCTAAGTACCAATAAAATCAACCCAAAACAGATGTCAAATCCATGTTTATTTTGCTTTTTAAGATTTATTAGAGGAACAGTACTAACTGTATCATATTCTGATTTTTAAGATTTGTTAGAGTAAGAATACTAACTGTATCATATTCTGATTTTTAAGATTTGTTAGAGTAAGAATACTAACTGTATCATATTCTGATTTTTAAGATTTGTTCGAGTAAGAATACTTACTGTATCATGTTCTGATTACAGAAGTTAGAAATCAAAATGAGCCTGGTCACACACACTGTTTGAGGTGAGATGAAAAGAAGGAATGGAGGCGTGGCTGTAGTACACCAGGTTAAGAGCACATAGTACAAGCCTAAGGACACACTCAAATTTTGAGCCCTGGGTTCCTCACCTGTGTGTGGGGGTGGGTGGGGGGAGGGGAGATCGGCACCTCAGAAAAGGTGAAGCAGGTCTGCAGGTGTCTATTTTTCTCTTCCCCTCCTCTTTCAGTTTCTCTGTCCTATCCAATAAAAAATTGACCTTCAGGAGCAGTTGATTTGTAGCACCTGGCACTGAGCCCCAGAGATAACCCTGGAGGCAAAGGAAATAGTGACTTACAGGAGTGCAAACTTTTTTAACCCTGTGATAGTTTCTGTGCACTGTTCCTACCACCATCCCATATCCTTCTTCACCAGTGTGCACTAAACACCTAACACTCTCCCTGCATTTCCCCCACTAGTCCAGAGTCCTTTTCTTGGACATCTAGGTTGCTTCCATGTTTGGCATCCATGTGCAGATATCTCATTGGATAGGTGTTTTTGTGTCAGTCGAATAGATTCCTAGGTCAGGGACTGCCAAGATATATCATAGCTTTATTTCTAGTGTTCTGGGGAACCTTCATACTGTTTTCCACCAACATTATAGAAGGGTCCTTCTTAAGGAATAGGAATTTAAAGATAGTGAAATGGGACCAGGATATATATTACCCAGCAGCACTCCAGACTTGCCATGCTGGAGGTGCTGGGCCAAATACTGGCACCACATGGGAGCAATAGGCCACTGGAGAAAGTTCCACAAATCAGGGAACAGTGCTATTGTTGCTCTCTCTGTGTTCCTCTCTTGTTGAAATAAAATGACTTTTAAAAGAAAATTGGCCCAGGAACTGATGGATAACACATGCACAAGCAATGAATACATACAGAAAGATACAGAACTGATACTGACTCAAAACTGGAAAAGCCTCTGTCCTATCCAATAAAAATAGGAATTTAAACATTCAAAGAGATGATCTAACTTGTTGGTCATGAGTTATTGAATACCAGCGCAGAAAAATAAGAAATAAAGTCTGAACTCATTGCCATAGAAAAAGTGAAGGGACTACTTCTTCCCAGAAGTTTTAACTAGTTAGGCTATAAGCTATTAATTCAATTGTATTCAATTATATAATTGAATTATACCAGCTTACCATTTCATTACATGAGAAAGGGGGTGATAATAATGCTGTTGGTGAATGATTTTCTACTTCTTCTTTTAATTTTTTATTTGTAAAAAGGAAACACTGACAAAAGCATAGGATAAAAGGTGTACAGCTCCACACAATTCCCACCACCAGAACTCCGTATCCCATCCCCTCCCTTGATAGCTTTCTTAATCTTTATCCCTCTGGGAGTGTGGACCCAGGGTCATTGTGGGGTGCAGACTGGCTTCTGTAATTGTTTCCCCGATTTTCTACTTCTATGTTTGTTAGGAAATCCTGTGTTCTGGGGTAAAATATATTAGCTGAAGTCTCTTTAACTTAAAAAATGTGGAAAGGGCATCACTTACAGGCATATGTTTTTAGAGCCGGTGTTTAACATATCACCTTGTCTTGTCTCAGCAGTCAGAGAAGCATGCATTGAAATGGAGTATCCATCTCTCTAAGATCTTAAATGCCCACAATGAGCATATATAGAGACTTGTAGTATCAGCTAAAAGCAAATCATTTACTAGAGATATCAGTGTTTGAAGTTG
Organism: Erinaceus europaeus; assembly: GCF_950295315.1. Lineage (NCBI taxonomy): Eukaryota > Metazoa > Chordata > Mammalia > Eulipotyphla > Erinaceidae > Erinaceus > Erinaceus europaeus. The sequence goes on along the minus strand of NC_080179.1, from coordinate 60,289,130 downwards.
TCTGTTATTGTAGCATAATTTTGCCTATTCTGTTTGATAAGCATATTGCAACTTTCTTAACTGTCTGTATTAAACCTTGTCACTATATCTCCACTACCAAAAATAACATCAGCATAAATATTTGTTAAATTAGTGATGACACAGAAATATTTGTTTCCCTTTTTGATTGCACAGGCTAAGATAGCATAGCAAAAATAGTAATATAAAACCATCTGGAACTATAGAGAAGTTATTTACATAATTTATGGGCCAAAAGTAAGCACATGTTACTACTGGAAAGCAAAGATGAACACTAATTGATTGAAGGGTCAGGAAGAAGAACCTTGGGACTTCCATTAGTGAAGTAACTCAAACTCTTACCATTCACAGTACTAGCAACAAAGGTTTTTGAGATGAAATATATATATATTTGCTTTTAAAAATAAATAAATAACACATTAGGAATTTAGTCATACTTTGGGTGATTCTAACTGATAAACATTCACTTAACAAGAAAACATGAAATGGACTCATAAATTGTTGAATAGATTCTTTAATCCAGAGATATATAGAAAGTCAAAGTTGATTCATGAATAAATACAATGTCTATCTTGAATAGAAGAGAAATAAGGAAACAAAATTTAGAGAAATGGGTTTTGTTTTCTCATAAATAGATCATATAACTCTGCCTGGATTTTCTTTTCTATCAAAATATAATGAATTCCTCAATTAAAATTAATCAGTCAATGATAAAATGAAACTATGGGCTGTAATGTCTCTTTGTGGAGCTGATTTCACTGAGTGAGTTAATACTTCAATTCATAAATGATAAGTAAATATAGTGAAGATACATATGGGAAACCTCCTTTGGAGAATATAAAGTTTCTACCTGGAAGTCATCCAGGAAGTTGTGGATTTCTTTAGGTGTTAATGTGTTCTGTCACTTAACTAACTGGCATTTATTCAGTGCTGTGATATTCCCAGCAGCATATTCTCAGGATTAGTTAGTAAAGCAGAGGGCACAGAAAATGATACTGCAGGATGGATGAGAGAAACAAACAAACAAACAAACAAAAATGGGTTGTCAAATTAGACAGACGCACAATTGCCAGATCTATTAACCAGTGTCATGGTTTACCATAAAATTTAAGGTTATACAATCATTATATGGTGAAGAAAAATTGGGGAAAAGGCTTCAAAAGTCACCCCCCAGTTCTTCTCATATTCTTTCTTGCTACATTATGGTACCATATGGTCCAGATTTAATATATTGTTTATTAAATGCATTTGTTTAATATATATTAAATAAATATATATTTAAATATATATATGCCATTTGTAAGCATCACTATTCCCCCCCCCCCAGGAATGTTTAGAATCTCTGAAGTTAAATAAACTGGAATTTATGGACTTTGGGGGTGGAGGATAGCATTAAAGAATTATTTTTTGTTATTTCATAGAACTATTAGAGTGTAAGATAGAGATGCTCCTTAATTCCTTATAAAAAGTGTGTTCTTGAGCTTCGGCCTTACAACTCTGAATAAAACTGAACTGTAAGACAAAACTCTCCCACTGCGTCAGCAGTGGTCTCCACCCCCTATCTTATATAGAAAAAATAAAAAGCCTTCTTTTGGTGTTTGGGGGTATTTAAAATCGGCATGTTCATTAAGGTCTGGAAGTTGTGGGAAAGGCTTGACTTTCAGGCACACTGGAGAGAGGTGAAAGCAGAAAATCTAAGCAAACACGTTTGTCTTCAAGACGTGTGGACCCGGGAGAGCAAGAGAATAAGGGAGCTACAGAGTGTTTCTGCCAAATGCCCACTTACATCAGATTCAGTTCTCACAAATTCTTGTACTGAGTTGTATGCTAATGAGGTCTGTTAATCACACCCACATGGCCCCACCTCCCTCTTCCTTTACAGGCATAATACATCATGTATTCCCAACAACTTTACACACATCCAACCCTGGCCTCTAATTCCAGGTGACTACACTATTTGTTTCAAGTTTTTTCCAACTATTTAAATAAATTTCCAGAATACATATAAATCTATCAATTTGCTTTAATTTTTATCTGGGAAGAAATTCTGTTCCCAGGAACACAGCCTATGCATGGCCTAGATTGCTTGACTCGTGGTTCTTTAAACTTCAATTCCTACTTTCCATATGTGAGTCATTTTCCTCCTTAGAGATTTCACTTCTTTAAACAGAAAAAACAAAACAAAACAAAAAAAGGTGGACCACTCCTAATCACCCCCCCACACACACACTCCTCGAAATGTAACATTCTCACCTCTCATGACAATTTTAGTATTGTCTAGGGCAGTGAGCACAGAAGCCAATACACCTTTTGGTCTCCATTTTGTAGTTTGGACAAAACCAGGAGTGGCACCTTCAACAGCTATTTTCATTCTCAGAGAGGACACATGCATCCTCAAGCGGCTAATGGCAGTACCTATCAGTGAGCTGTTGAATATAAATACAAGGTATTTCTTTACTTTACCATTCCTACCTCACATTTGAACCAAAGATAGTTAGTTACACAGGGAACTGAACTCCTGCTTTATGAAAGTGTGGACAAGGGCTCTCAGATTAGGAAAATGGTAGTTACAACTACTAATGCAATATTCTTTGTGTCAACTGATTCAATCTAGATGCACAAGAAATAATATGTCAAGTCACATCAGTTTCAGGAAGGGAAATTTTTAGTATGGGTAGGGGAGCTGAATACCAGTAACAGTACACTTGTCATTCTTAGACTTACCTCTAAAACAAATGCTATATTCCAAGAAAATTGTGCTTTCAATTCTTTCACATGAACTCAATTTAGCCACTAAGCATTGAACCTGTTCTTTATCCCTTACATTATTTCTGTAAGAGAAATTTCATTTTTCCACTCTGTCTGGTATCATTTTATATTCATCTTTATAGGTGCTCCACTAAGAACTCGTATCACTTGAATCTACAATATTGGCAATTCATGCATAGAGATTCTTTTCCCATAATTACATTATAACTACCATTTTCTAGTCTAAATACCAAAGCAGGCTTTTCAAGGATGATATATGCTTTCCAGGATGTAAAAAGCACTTGTTTGCCTAGCTTTCAATTGAATACTAGAAAGCCCAGAATATGAGAAAATAAGATATTTTCTTTTTATGTGGCTTCTCCTGGGGTCATCAGTTGCATTTTTACATGTTTCCACATGTGGCTACTTTGAATTTTTTTTCAAATCATTTATGATTTCTAAAATACCAGAATTAAGAAACACAAAAAGATTCATGTGTACCATAATTAGATTGTCTTTATGGACACCCACTTACAGATCAGAACTTACTAACTTTGAAACAACAAAACCTATTTATGAACATTACTAGAGCAGAGATTATGTCTGTGTCGGGCTGCACCACAGAGGAAAGAGAAGAGATCAGAACAGAGAGGGAACACAAATCTTTATTCACAGGGACACCTCAGAGTTGGGTGAGAGCGCGGTTCAGGCCACGTGGAGCTAGCAGAATGACCGCCTCCTGCTAGGAGCAGCAACCCTTCTCTGCGTCGGGTCCCCTGGGTGAAAAGGGGCAAAAAGAGACCAGACCCGCAGCAGCAGCGGGCTTTATCTGATAAAAACCAGAAGTGGCAAGTCTGGACAGGATTGGTTAGGAAAGGGGGTGGAGAGAGGCAAAAGGCATGCTGGGAAGGTGGAAGTGTCTTAGTTACTGTAGAAATACCCTGAGGAGATAATGTGGTGTCAGCTGAGTCACTTTAAGACAAGGCAGAAGACTGATATGTAAATAATAATACTCACATGGAAATATGGTAGTTTGTGGGTCCTGCCTAACTCAACCACATCTGTACAATATCCCAACACATCTGAGTGAATATTGCCAAAGAGTGACTTTTAAATTTTATTTTATTCGTAGGTTAAAGGTTTATAGTACAGTAGTTAACACATGAGTATAATTTCCCATCTCCTTGTGATGGGTGTCTACAAAATACTCTTATCCCCAACTTAGAACCCAAAAGCACTCCCCCTACTGCAGGCAGTACTCTCACTTGCTCCTCCAAAGTCCTTTGCTTTGATGTAGTAAACCACCTCTTGTCCAAGTTTTACTTTAGGTTTTCTCTTTATATCCCTTTCTCACAAGTTCTGCATATCAGTGAGATCATCTGGTATTCATTACTCTCTTTTTGACTCATCCACACCAACACTATCTTAATGTTCATTCCAATATGAGACAAAATATAAACATATTTTAGAGTTTCTGCTCTGATATCCAGGTCTTTCAGTATATATTGCTCTGATTTGGGTGCATGGTGTTAAGTGGTGGCTGTCCAGTGTTCCCAGCACCATTTGTTGAGGAAACATTTCTCTCTAAGTAGTTTGGCCCCTTTTTTCATATATTAGGTAGTTGTATGTGCATGGGCTTTATCTGGGTCTTGATTCTGTTCCTTTGATTTAAGTTTCCATGTTTATTCCAGCACCATATTGTTTTATTTACTATTATTCTGTAGTATAAACAGAATTTAAGGAGCAGGATATGTCCATTTATTTTCTTTTTTCAGAGAAGTGCTGTGGTGAGATACACACACACACACACACACACACACACACACACATTTCTGTGGTTCTATACAAGTTTTTAAACAAGTTGTTCAAAAATGCCATGGATTTTCATAATCATTGTGTCTCTCTTACTATGTATATGGCAGTCTTTTAAGTTGGCCTTGGTTCACCAACATTGGTAGTACCACTCTTTCTATTTTGCACTCTTTTTTTCCTAATTCTTTGTTTTCTCCTTTTGCTGTTTGTATTCCTGGTTCTTTTCTACCACTCATCACCTTGGAATTGAAGTAGTTCTTACATAGCAGGATTGGTGGTGGTGAATTACTTCTGTTTCGGTATAGCTGAGAAGAATTTTACTTCTCTTCATATTTGATTGGTAATTTGGTAGTATAAAATATTCATGGTAAATAATTCTTACCATCTAATACTTGAAATATTTCATTCCACTACCTTCTTGCCTCCAGGATTTACTATGAAAAATGTAATGGAAGCCTGATGATTGCACCTTGTGTGTCAGATTCTTCCTTTCCATAGAAGCCTGGAATACTTTCTCCATGTTCTTACTTTTAGATAGTTTCACCATAATGTGTCTTGGGGTGGGCCATTTTAGAACAAGGAACTCGTGTATTTGTTCACCCTCCTTGATGTCTAAGTTTTGAACACTGCCCAGTTGTAGAAATTTTTATGTTATAACTTCTTTGAATATTATCTCTGTTCTTCTCACCCTGTCTTAGTCCTCATGTATCCCAATAACTCTCACATTTTTTTTGTTCTGATAGAGTCTTTTACTTCATAGATAAATACTCCATTTTTCATAAACCTTTCCTATCTGGTAGCTTTGGGACTGACAGACTGTAGTGATTTTATCTTCTAGTTCTGATATTCTCTTCTCATCATAATATAACCTACTTACTAGGCCTGCAACATAAGACTTAACTCTGTCAACATGTCTGTCACATCCAGTAGTTTCTCAGAGTTTTATTTGTGTATTTGTAACTCTTTGTCAAAATGATCTCTGATATTCTTAAATGTGTCTCTGTATGTTAAGCTTAGATCCTTTTACAACCTTCATAATGAGTTTTCTGAATTCTATCTCTTAACACTTTTCCAGGTCTCTATGTATTTGCTCATAAGCATTTTTCTCCTGTGGTTTGTTGTTTCTAAGCTTACACATTAAGTGTGGTTTCTGTTGTTCAGCCAGCAGGTGGCATTGCAACTAATTTATTCATATATTATGGTAGGGGAAGGGGAAGAGGGAGTGGGGATTCGAGCATTTTTCCCTGGGTAGATTTAGTCACTGTGGTGATAAAAATTGGGTCTTGATGCTTTGTGTCAGTCTCTAGTCTAGCCTCTGGTTGCCTATTGTATAACCTAGGAAAATCATACAATTTTAATTTTTTAATATTTATTTATTTATTTTCCCTTTTGTTGCCTTTGTGGTTTTTCATTGTTGTTATGGTTATTATTTTGTTGTTATTGATGTCATCATTGTTAGATAGGACAGAGAGAAATGGAGAAAGAAGGGGAAGACAGAGGGGGGAGAGAAAGATAGACACCTGCAGACCTGCTTCACTGCCTATTAAGTAACTCCACTGCAGGTGGGGAGCCGGGAACTTGAACTGGGATCCTTAAGCCAGTCCTTGTACTTAACCTGCTATTTCTTCTTCTAGCGTTTGCCCTTCTTCCGTAGCCAGTCAACAGCGTCAGGTTGAGCCTGATGTCAAGTTTCGAGACCTCCTTTGAATCTGGAGAGGTGGCAGTCGTTGACTATGTGGGTCATAGTCTGTCTGGAGCCGCAGGGGCAGTTCGGGTCGTCTCTGGCTCCCCAGCGATGGAACATAGTGGCGCACTGGCCATGGCCTGTTCAGTACCGATTGAGGAGGGCCCAATCATAACGTGCTAGGTCAAAGCTGGGTTGACGCTTGCAGGGGTCTGTGATTAGGTGTTTGTTCTTTACCTCAGCTGACTGCCAACTCTGTTTCCAAGAGACTGGAACAGAGAAGTTCAGTGTAGGCGTAGGAGACCAGATTGGGTGACGAGACGTCAAGCGTTGGACAGGGTGGGCGAAGATATCCACGTATATTGGCAGGTCCAGTCAAGTGTAGACGTGGGAAATGAACTTAGATGATGCCACATCCCGACGAATATCTGGCGGGGCGATGTTGCTAAGAACTGGCAGCCATGGAACCGGGGTGGAACGGATGGTTCCAGAAATTATCCTCATGGAGGAATATAATTTGGAGTCGACCAAGTGAACATGGGGGCTACGGAACCATCCTGGGGCACAGTATTCTGCAGTGGAATAGCATAATGCCAGAGATGATGATCGTAGTGTGGAAGCGCTCGCGCCCCATGAGGAGCTGGCCAGTCTTGCAATGATGTTATTCCTTGCGCCCACCTTTGCTGCAGTTTTTATGAGATGTTTGTGAAATGACAGAGTGCGATTGAGAGTAACGCCAAGATAGACTGGCTGGGCTTCATGCCGGATTCTCGTATCACCAAGCTGCACATTAAGCTCACGCGAGGCCGAGGCATGGTGTAGATGGAAAACAGATGATACCGTTTTTGCAGTGCTAGGGATTAGTTGCCATTTTTTACAGTAATCAGATATCAGAGACATGTCTTTCGTGAGTGTTTCCTTAAGGATGTCGAACTTGGATGCCTGAGTTGCACAGCAGATGTCATCAGCGTAGATGAATTTCCTTGAAGAAGTTTCTGGGAGGTCATTGATGTAAATATTAAATAGCGTAGGAGCCAGAAAAGAGCCCCTGGGGGAAGCCACTTGAGACAAGTCTCCATCTGCTAGACTTGTCACCCAGATGCACCCTGCTATGCTACCACCCAACTCCCTCAGTTTGAATTTGAATTTTGGACCAGGTTTTCCCCTGATTAATTTCCCACCATTTTGTGGCCAACCTTGTGCATAGTTACCAAGATAGTACTGGCTGTGGTTCAAATGTTTTCTTTTTTCTTCAGAGTTTCTCCCTCACTCCTTTATATATGTACCTGTGTCCATTTATGGCTCAGTGAGTTTCTTCAGCATTCACAGTTGTAATCTGGTGGAAGTTCCAGGTGATTTTTCATTGCTTTCTTTAGTTGAATACAGAAGTGATCTTTTAGTGATTACTATTTCATGACTACATCCCCAGAAATGGTTTTAATAATTTAATAATGTTTTAATAATTTATTCATTTTTAATTAAAGAAATATTGAAGGAAAGGAAGAGATAAACTCCATATCACTGCTCAGCTCTGGCTTATAGTGGTGCCTAGGAAGATTGAACCTAGGAAGTCAGAGATGCAGCTATGAGAAAGTAACTGGTAAGTGCATTATTCACAATAGACAAAGAGTAGGAGCAGCTTAAATGCTGATCAACGAATAACTGACTAAAGATTGTAGGGCATATATATTCCATGAAATACTACTCTGCAATCAAAAAAGATGACATTGTATTCTTTGGTACTAAATGAATAGAATTGAAGGTGATTAGGAAATCATATATGAAATCTAGAGATCAGATACATATGAACTTGAAAAAAATCAGAAGTAAGCAGACTTTCTAAGATTTGTGAGAATTCTGTTGGTTATATTTGGGAAGTGAGAAGGAGGAGATACAGAACTTTGGTGGTGGGTGTGATGTGGGACTATATACTGTAATCTTACAACCTTGAAACATACTATTAATGATAAATAAAAAAATTTAAATGATATCTCCATTAGACCATTTGATGTTATTTTTTCATAGCAAGTCCAATGCTTCTTCTAATAGAATGCTAAAAGAAATATGCCCCAAATCAAGCTCGCAGTAAAATGTACTTATAAATATGGAAGACATTATAATCTATGTTTTTATGAAAATAGGAAACAATAAAAAAGAAATCCCTGAAATTATGCTAAAATTAACAGAAGTGTCTGAGATTATGTTCCTAGGACTGCTTTGTTTCTAACAAAACACATTATCTGTTAATAAATATACATTTTACTTTTGACTCATTTTAATACTTCAAAATGTAGATTTGAATACAAGCAAAAATAAAGAAAAAATTCTCTTTCTTCTACTATATTTCTAAATAACATTGCTACCTTTCTAGGATGTACTATTATATTAACCAGTATCTTGACAGGAACCTTACATGGTTCAAGAATTACTAAAAGGCTGCTTTAGAAAGTGTGATTATTTCAAGAAGTTAATAAAAGATGTTGGAAGACTTAATGTTAGAAATAATAGGAAATAACTTCCGAAGGCGGGGCTACGAGCAGCAGCAGATCCATTTCTCTCCTCTCCTCTCCTCTCCTGGATCAGTTAGGAATACCAAAGGAGACCACCTGGTACCAAAACAAGACAGGGCTAGAATGACTTCAGGAACCCACCAAATCACCGGTGAGTACAAACATGTGTGGCTGGTGGACAGAGAGATACATAGGGAGAGATTAAGTGGATGGTAACAGTCTAGCAGTTTATCAGTTGAGACACCACCTCCAGTCTGTTCCACCAACAAGGGGACGGCTGAAGAGATGAGAGGACTCTCCTGAGACTCACCAAGTGCCGCTCTGAGTCTCCATTGCTGTTGCCCTCAGAATCTGGAGCAGCAGCAGGGAGGCCCTGTGCAGACAGCAGGGGAAAGAGAACTAACCAGGAAACACAGGAGAAGACCAATAACTCACTGGCATAGCAGGGGGCTGTGAAAGTCTCCTTGCATAACCACTGGATTATCTCTGCCATACCTTGCTTTATCTCTTAGTCAGGAGTCAGTGATTAAGCTAAGAAGCTTAGTGGGGGTTGTATTGTTATATGAGAAACTGGGGAATGTTATGCATGTACAAACTGTTGTACTTACTGTTGAATGTAAAACATTAATTCCCCAATAATAAGGAAAAAACGGAAAAAAAAAAAAAAAAAAGCTAAGAAGCCAACTTATAATTTAAAAGCCCTCAGGCTCCCATAGCCTACAGGGAAGAAAAGGAACAAAAGAGGCTTTTAAGCCACTGAGCTCCAAATCAGGGATTAAAATACTATTGAAAACAACTGTTAACTTCTACAACTGTGAACCCTTTAATTACCTTACTTAGACACAAGTTAATCCAGGCAATAATGATGAGTAATTTGAAGAATACTGAGAGAGGGAACTCATAAGATACTATATAAAATGGTTAAACCAACAAGAAGAAATATTGGAGAAATGAACCAGGACAAGAGTCCAGCTAAAAGCCCCCCAAAGGGTGAAGCACAAAATAATGACGTAAACATCCAAACACTAGCTAAGGAAATAATCACAGGAGTGAGTAAAGAGTTTGAAAGAATTGTCATCAGAAATGCAGAAACAACAAATGAGACTCTGGAAGAAAACACTATCTCAAGCTTACTAGAGAGCTGAAAGCTGAAATAGCTGAGCTAAGAACACAGTGAGCTGAACAAGTTAAAACAGTATCAGAAAAGGTTAAAAAAATAGACGAACTCCAGAAAACAGTAGAGGGGAAAGAGAATAGAATCAATGAGGCTGAAGACAGAATTAGCAAGATCGAGGATGAAATAGAGACAACTAAAAAAAAAGTAAGAGATATCAAAAAGAAACTAAGAGATACTGAAACAGAGACCTATGGGATGACTTCAAAAGAAATAATATACACATTATTGGCTTACCAGAGGAAGAAAGCATTCTTCAGGTCATAATAGCTGAAAACTTCACTAGTTTAGACAACATCAAAGACATAAAGATTCAAGAAACCCAGAGGGTCCCAAAAAGAATCAACCCAGACTTAAAGGCACCAAGATACATAATATTTAGAATGGAAAGGAATAAGCATAAAGAAAGGATCCTGAAGGCTGCAAGAGAAAAACAAAGAGTCACCTACAGAGGAAAACCAATAAGATTAGCAGCAGACTTCTCCACACAAACACTACAGGCCTGAAGAGAATGGCAAGATATCTATCAAGTACTCAATGAGAAGGGCTTTCACCCAACAATACTGTATCCTGCTATACTGTCATTCAGACTAGATGGAGGCATAAAAACCTTCTCAGACAAGCAACAGTTGAAGGAATCAACTATCACCAAGCCTGCCCCAAAAGAAGTTCTGAAAGGTCTCTTATAAACAGTCAGACCACCATAAATAGGCCATATATCAGAGTACTCCAAAAATATACAAGAATGGCATTAAAATATTTTAAATCTTTGATATCAATAAATGTCAATGGCCTGAATTCACCTATTTAAAAGCACAGATTAGGAAGATGGATCAAAAAACACAACCCAACAATATGTTGTATATATGAAACCCACCTAACTCTACAAGAAAGACACAGACTCAAAGTGAAAGGATGGAAAACTATCCTATAAGCCAATGGCCCACAAAAAAATGGTAGGAACAGCTATTCTTATATCTGACATGATAGACTTTAAAATAAATAAAATTAAAAATATAGGGATGGACATTACTTAATGCTCAGTGGATCAGTCAATCAAGAGGATTAATAATTATTAACAAATATGCACCCAAGGAGAAGCCATCTAAATACATCAAACGTCTACTGAAAGAGTTACAGCAATATATTAACAGCAACACAGTCATAGTAGGGGATTTCAACATCCCACTCTCTCAACTTGACAGATCATCCAGGCAGAAAATCAATAAAGACATAAGAGAGCCAAATGAGGAGATAGATAAACTAGAACTATTGGATATTTTCAGAGCCATTTATACCATGAAACTGGAATACAAATTTTACTCAAGTCCACATGGGTCATTCTCAAGGATAGACCAGATGTTAGGCCACAAAGACAGCATCACCAAATTCAAGAGCACTGAAATCATCCCAAGTATCTTCTAACAATCAACAACAGTTTAGTAATAGTCCCAAAATGTGGAAGCTCAACAATACACTCCTTAACAAATACTGGATCAAAGAGGAAATAAAGAAATCAAAATGTTTCAAGATTTCAATGAAAATGAAGACACAAGCTATCAAAATATTTAGGACACAGTTAAGGCAGTACTGAGAGGGAAGTTCATAGCCATACAAGCACTCATTAGGAAACAAGAAAAAGCACAAATAGAGAGCCTAATTGCACATCTTAAAGACCTAGAAGAAGAAGAACAAAGGAACCCTAAAGCAACCAGAAGGACAGAAATCACTGAAGTTAGGGCAGAAATCAATAACATTGAAAATATGAAAACCATACAAAAGATCAACAAAAGTAAATGTTTGTTCTTCAAAAGAGTGAACAAACCTTTAGCCAGACTCACAAAACAAAAAGGGGAGAATACGCAAATAAATCGGATAGTAAATGAAAGAGGAGATATCACAACAGACATCACAGGAATTCAACATAACATGTGAGGCATCTATGAACAACTATATGCCACCAAGCTAGAGAACCTGGAAGAAATGGACAACTTCCAAAACTAAGTAGAGAGGAAGTAGATAACATGAACAGGCCCATCACAGCTAAGGAAATTGAAACAGTTATCAAAAATCTTCCCCAAAATAAAAGTCCTGGACCACATGGTTTTACAAATGAATTCTGCAAAACCTTCAGAGAAGAACTAATACCTCTACTTTTAAAAGTCCTCCAGAAGATTGAAGACACTGGAATACTCCCTTCCAGCTTCTATGAAGCCAACATCACTTTGATACCAAAAGCAGACAGGGACACAACCAAAAAAGAAAACTACAGACCAATATCTCTGATGAACATAGATGTGAAAATATTGAACAAAATTCTAGCCAATCAGATACAGCAGTCTATTAAAAAGATTGTTCATCATAACCAAGTGGGGTTTATCCCAGGCATGCAAGGTTGGTTTAATATATGTAAATCAATCAATGTGATCCACCACATCAACAAAAACAAGACAAAAACCACATGGTCATATCAATAGATGCAGAGAAATCCTTTGACAAAATACAACATCCCTTTAAGATCAAAACACTACAAAAAATGGGAATAGATGGAAAATTCCTGAAGATGGTGGAGTCTATATATGGCAAACCTACAGCCAACATCATACTCAATGGTGAAAAACTGGAAGCATTTCCCCTCAGATCAGGTACTAGACAGGGCTGCCCACTATCACCATTACTATTCAACATAGTGTTGGAAGTTCTTGCCATAGCAATCAGGCAGGAGCAAGGAATTAAAGGCATACAGATTGGAAGAGAAGAAATCAAACTCTCCCTATTTGCAGATGGCATGATAATAACATAGAAAAACCTAAGGAATCCAGCAAGAAGCTTTTGGATATCATCAGGCAATACAGTAAGGTGTCAGGCTACAAAATTAACACTCAAAAGTCAGTAGCATTCCTCTATGCAAACACTAAGTTAGAAGAAGTTGAAATCCAGAAATCAATTCCTTTTACTATAGCAACAGAAACAATCAAATACCTAGGAGTAAACCTAACCAAAGAAGTGAAAGACTTATATACTGAAAATTATGAGTCACTACTCAAGGAAATTGAAAAAGACAAAAAGAAGTGGAAAGATATTCCATGTTTATGGGTTGGAAGAATTAACATAATCAAAATGAATATACTACCCAGAGCCATCTACAAATTTAATGCTATCCCCATCAAGATCCCAGCCACATTTTTAGGATAATAAAACAAATGCTACAAATGTTTATCTGGAACCAGAAAAGACCTAGTATTGCCAAAACAATATTGAAAAGACAGAACAGAACTAGAAGCATCACACTCCCAGATCTCAAATTGTATTATAGGGCCATTGTCATCAAAACTGCTTGGTACTGAAACATGAATAGACATACTGACCAGTGGAATAAAATTGAGAGTCCAGAAGTAAGTCCCCACACCTATGGACATCTAATCTTTGACAGAGGTGCCCAGAATATTAAATGGGGAAAGCAGAGTCTGTATCTTCAACAAATGGTGTTGGAAAAAATGGGTTGAAATATGCAGAAGAATGAAACTTAACCACTATATTTCACCAAATACAAAAGTAAATTTCAAGTGGATCATGGACTTGGATGTTAGACCACAAATTATCAGATACTTAGAAGAAAATATTGGCAGAACTCTTTTCCGTATAAATTTTAAAGACAACTTCAATGAAACAAATCCAATTACAAAGAAGACTAAGGCAAGCATAAACCTATGGGACTACATCAAAGTAAAAAGCTTCTGCACAGCTAACGAAGCCAATACCCAAACCAAGAGACCCTTCTCAGAATGGGAGAAGATCTTTACATGCCATATATCAGACAAGAGGCTAATAACCAGAATATATAAAAAACTTGCAAATCTAAACAACAAGACATCAAATAACCCCACCCAAAAATGGGGAGGAGGACATGGACAGAATATTCATGACAGAAGAGATCCAAAAGGCCGAGAAACACATGAAAAAATGCTCCAAATCTCTAATTGTCAGAGAAATGCAAATAAAGACAATGAGATATCACTTCACTCCTATGAGAATGTCATACATCAGAAAAGGTACCAGCAGCAAATGCTGGAGAGGGTGTGGGGTCAAAGGAACCCTCCTACACTGCTGGTGATAATGTCAATTGATCCAACCTCTGTGGAGAACAGTCTAGAGAACTATCAGATGACTAGAAATGGACCTACCCTATGATGCTACAATTCCTCTCCTGGGGATATATCCTGAGGAACCCAACACACCCATCCAAAAAGATCTGTGTACACATATGTTCTTGGCAGCACAATTTGTAATAGCCAAAACCTGGAAGCAGCCCAGGTGTCCAACAACAGATGAGTGGCTGAGCAAGTTGTGGTGTATATATATAAAACACACAATGGAATATATATATTTCATAAGATATATATATATATATATATATATATATATATATATACATAAGTTTGCACAAAAGCTCATTATTTTAACTGAATGGACTTCAAGAAAAACTTTTTTAAAAATGTAACATTGTGTAAAAGTAAAGAAAAATCCTGTAATGATCACTAAGGAAGAAGAAAGAATGTGAGTTTGAAAAATATAGAAATAAAACTTAGAACTTGTGAGATGATCACAGTAAAACCACATAGAGGACACATTATGTCATAGGACCTAACATTCCAAGCTAAACTGAAACTTTTAAATTAAAAAGAAACTGAAATTTTTTAAAGGTAACCCGCTTTTTGTAATTGGTGCTATGCTTGTAATCCAACTCTCTTCTACTCAAGCCATAAGATGTTAAGTACTTAAATTCAGTGCACTGTAGTAATTGTATATACAGATAATCCAAGGAATGTATAAATGGACTATTTCTGTGATGGGAAACTTTTTGGAAATAAGTACCTTATAGATATTAGGTTAATTTCTCAATGCATGTGAAACACCAAACTGTAACATTGCTAAATAAGAGAAGTTATTCCCCTATTCTCAAAGTTGTTGTTATTTGCTTATATTGTTCCATAGTATTAAATAATTATCCAAGGCATTGTTAACATCCTAATATATATATATATATATATATAAACATTGTTTTTATAGAATTATAGAATATATATTCCTATTAAAATAATACAACAAAACTCTAGAAGCAAAAGTGAAATTATTTTCTAAGCCTTTTAAACAACTTAAATAAAGAAAATACTTGCATAGTGTAAGTTAGAAAAGAGGATTTTCTTTGGAGGAGAAGCTATTTTGTCTGTTTGTTCAGCACTCAATGATCTTGGAGATATTAGTCAACAACAACAAAAAAAAGTACTAATAGCTTTTGGAGACATTAGCTCAAGAACCATTTTCCATCTAGTCTGTAGTTAGTTAATTGACTGTATGTTCATTTGTCCATATAAGCTATAAAACCCTACAATGAAGATGTAATTATAATTAACATTGCTGACCAGTTAAAAAGCATAAACACTACTATGCCCATCAATATGCACTTTCTGTTTGCTGACATTTCCACTTATGCCAGATGGTGAATTTAATGATTGTGCCTTGTGGTGCTTCTAATGATTTTTGTGCCTGATGGTACTTTTATAGAACCTGCCACATGACAGAAAGCTGAGAGGTGACTCAGTAATGATCTTTAAGCATATGAAGGGTCATGAAATATCTAGTTATGAAATGACCAGCTGTTACTCATTCAAATGGAATTTTAACTGTAACCAGAGAGATTTAATTAAGATGTGAATTAGAACTTCCTGATAATAAAATTCATTAAATGGGAGAAGTGGAGAGAAATGCTATAGATTATTTTTATTTGTTCCTGAAGAGAGAATATGTTCATTTGTACAAAATCCGAAATTATTTTTATTTTGTGGAAATATCAGTGTCCTTTCATGTGTATTATTAGGAAAGATTGTCTTTTATAGAATTAAATAGATGGGATATTTTAAAACAAGGCAAATCGCTGGTTGGGATTTAGACTTCTGTAAACACTAATATATGCCAAAATAAAGTTACCTAATTTCTTTGAGTTTTCTATTGTCTCATTTGAAAAAAAAAAAAAAATAGGGACCAGGAAATGGTCTATGAACTCTGACTTCAGCTTTGTTGGGGAAACAGAAAAAAAAAAAAAGAAAGAAAAGAAAATTAGAAGTATGGGATTGTAGCTCAAAAAATTGAGATTAGGTTTTCTGTGAGAGCAGCTTGTTTGACTATACACACCAGGTGGGTAAGGGCAGTTCTTTCTAATTTTTTAAAGAATTTTTAAAATTATTTTTCATATTTTTTATTTATTTTGAAGAGAGAAAGAAAGGAGAGAGAGAGAGAGAGAGACACCAGAGCACTGCTCAACTCTGGTTTATAGTGTTGTAGGGTATTGAGCCTGGGACTTCAGAGCTTCAGGGATGAAAGTCTTTTACATAAACTGTCTTTTACATAATTATGCTGTCTCCCCAAACTAAGGACAGTTCTGACCAATGAAAAGAGAATGAGAATTCACCAGGTCTCTAGGCACATGATTTATAATAATTTGTTGGACAAATAATATGTTCCAAGAGATGATTTAAGAATTAAATCAGTAAAGGTCCAGTGAGCTATGATCCCTCATGAAGTATTAAAATATATATTGTAAAATCAACAAGAGCTTCATCTTCTTCTAGGGTTAAGCAAGTGGGAGGTTTATTCATAAAATTGCCATCAAAGTAATAGGAAGATGTTGGTCTGCCTCTAATTCTAATTTAGAAGACCCCTTCTGTTTTGATCATCATGTTAGGTTTGCGTGTATTGCTTAACACTGTGGTCTATTTACATAATCATTGTTTTGTTTGAGACCTGCAACTGGTTTAATCCCCACTGGTTTGAGCTCCACTCTGCCTCTCTCCTAAGTCACATCCTGTTTTCCTCCGTTTAATCCCCACTGGTTTGCTCACTTTTTCCTTCTCCCCACCCCCTATCCTATGTATTTCCTCTTCTGATCTGACACTTCCGCCTCAGGAGATATAAAGGACAGGATTTTCTAATGAAGAGAGATTAGATAGATTGCACTGCATTCTCGCTCATCAATAAAGATTAAACTGCGTTCCCAGCTCAGCCATGAGTTCCTGGTCATCTCTCTCCTGTCCACGAAGCCAGCCCAGCATCTGGCGACTGAACAGGGACCAGCAGGAAGAGTCTAGCTAAGAGGAATAACAGAAGCCAAAAATCCTTCAGCTAACTACCCAAGAAACCAAAGGTGAAGAGGTCAGAAGGAAGATCAGTCAGGAGATATGTCAGTAGAATGATGTGAAGGAGATGATCCAAGGAGGCCCGGCTGTCCAAGTCCTTGCTTATATAGTCTCTTTTTTTTTTTTTCCTCCAGGGTTATTGCTAGGCTTGGGGGCCTGCACCATTAATCCACCACTCCTGGAGGTCATTTTTCCCCCTTTTGTTGCCCTCGTTGTTGTAGCCTAGTTGTGGTTATTATTGTTAACATTGTTGATGTTGTTCGTTGTTGGATAGGACAGAGAGAAATGGAGAGAGGAGGGGAAGACAGAGGGGGAGAGAAAGATAGACACCTGCAGACCTGCTTCACCCCTTGTGAAGCGACTCCCCTGCAGGTGGGAAGCCGAGGGCTCGAACCGGGATCCTTACGCCAGTCCCTGCGCTTTGCACCACATGCACTTAACCCACTGTGCCACCACCTGACCCCCTTATATAGTCTCTTTTACCCACAATCCCTTTTGAGATCATAGTATGCTCTCTCACCAGGTTGACTTAAGGCCTGTGCTATGTCCAAATTCCTATAGTGAACAGGTATACTGCTTCATAACGTATATCAACAAATGAGGCTTGGGGATAGCTTACCCAGTAAAGCACGTACTTTACATGTGCACCCCCTCTATGGGAGCATCATGCAATGGAAAAGTTTAATGAGTGGTGTTGTATTGCCTCTCATTCTTTCTCCCTCAGATGTTTTCTTCTCTTACCCTCTATCTTAAAAAAAAAAAAATTACTGAGAGCAGAGAAATCACCCAAACTCAGAGACCTAGTGTAAACCTCAACAAATAACCACTTAAGCTAACAAGGTAATTCCAAAGGGTTATATAACAGGAAGACCATGAATGGGTTAAAACAAAGGACCATGGAGAACAGTGAACACACATTCCAGGACAACTTCTCTAAGGTTACATGCAATCCTTGTTATCTCTGTCACAGTAGAAATTCTAGTTCCACCCACCTGCAGGGGAGTCACTTCACAGGCAGTGAAGCAGGTCCGCAGGTGTCTGTCTACAGGTGTCAGCTTTATCGTGAAGGTCTGTTAGCTTTATTTGTTGAGCTAAGGTTATTTAAACAAAAGTGATTCTCATATACTATGTGTGATTGTAGGAAGTAGTTACTATTGTGGCCACTTTGGCCTCTCTCGGAGAATTCTAATTTAAAATGCATTAGAATGGAACCAGGTGGTAGGTAACTCACCTGGTAAGGTGCATAGATTATGGATGACGATGTGGGTTCAAGACCATAGTCCTGAACAGCACAGGGGAAATTTAATCAGTGGTAAACACTGCTGCAGATCTCAGCCTCTCTCTCTCTCTTTCTCTCTCTCTCTCTCTTCCCTCTCTTCATCTCTTTACCTCCCTCTGTCTCTTTCTCTGTATTTCCCATGCTTTGGAAGGGGTAACATTCATTCTCTCCTTTTCTAATTCTAAACCATGGTAGCTACAGTTTGAGAAGACTATATACGATGTATCTTCTTTCCCTTACTAATGGAATTAGATTTTCCATTTTAATCTTGTAATTTTATTGGGAAAGTTTATTGTCTTACCTTGAAAACAAATGAAACAGATTTTCTTAAGTTTATCAAAGGCAAAATTCATAGACTATTTTTTTTCCTTTCTTCTTACTGATAGATATAGAAATAAAGAGAGAAAGAGAGAGACTTGTGGCACTGCTCCATTACTCCCTTCCCTACAGCTGGGAATCAAGGACTTGAACCCAAGTCCTTGCACATGGTAATGTGTGTGCTCTGTCAGGTGTGTCACTGTCTGTTCCCTTCTTATTCCTTCTCTTTCTTTCTTTTTCTTTTTCTCTTTTTTAATTGAGAATTGTTTAAATTTTATGTGTTTATTTATTATTGGATAGAGACAGAGAGTAATTGGGGGGTAGAGAGGGGAAGAGACAGAGAGATACCTACAGCCCTTTTTCACCACTCATGACGCTTTCCCCCTGCAGGTGGGGACTTGCGGCTTGAACCTAGGTCCATGTGCATTGTAATTTGTGTGCTTAGCCAGGAGCACCACCCCAGCCCCATTTTATTTTAAGACGTAATTCAATGAATCACACTTTCAGATATCTATAGGATCTCAAAAGAAAAATAGCTTAATATATGAATCAACATAATTCTGAATGTATTAACTTTTATTTATTTATTATTTTTATTTATTTTTTTTATTGGATTGAGACAGAGAGAAATTTAGAGGGAAAGGGAAAATCGAGAGGGAGAGAGACAGAGAGATACCTATTTCACCTCTCGTGAAGCTTTCCCCCTGCAGGTGGAGGCGAGGGGCTTGAACCCACATCCTTACACACTATAGTTTGTGTGTTTAACCTGGGGTGCCAACATCTGGCCTGGATTAACTTATTAAGTAGTTATATTTTTATTTTGATTGTACAAAAAATAAGACCTTTTTTTCATTTTGTCTATTATATTTATTTATTTTGTATTTTGTTATTGAGGGATTAATGGTTTACAGTTAGACCATTTTTAAAACATAGCACATTAGTTTGTACAATAGACTGTCATATTTGAGACTACATAATACCCTGGTTCAGTCCTAGTCACTACATCATAAGCTAAAGCTGAACACCCCCACTCCCGAAATAAATTAAAAGAAAATATTTTGGGGCCAAGCAGCGATGCTCCCAGTGGAGTGCACACATTATAACGTACAAGGAATCCAGTCCCAGTTCTAGCCACATTTTCCCTACCTAAAGGGGGAAGCTTCACAAGAAGTGAAGAGTGTCTACTCCTCCTTTATAATGATGTCAAGGGTGTTTCGTTCTTTCTTCCTCTTACCTCTCTATGTCTCTATCCAAAATAAATAAAATATTCTTTATCACCTATAAGTTCACCTAGGAAAGTATGTCACCGGAGGTGCCCTATGAAATAAGGAAATAAATGTTTTCATTGACAGGGATATAAATGAGAATCGGTTTTTGACTATCCAAATTTTACTTCATTTTTCTCCTCTTTGGATATTAATGTGCTTAGAATTTGTTTTGGAATCAAATATTACTTTGTAGCTAGTTGAAGCTAATATGCAGACAAAGTCTTTAAGGTAATTTAGGATGTAGGTATTAAATTTAAGCTGATAGTAAAATCTTGGAGAGAGAGTATGCTTAAAAATTTACATATTTAACATTGTATAATAAGAGATTCCAGAAGACTCAAAAATTAATTTATTAAAAGACCTACATTTTCACTTTTTTGTTTCTGTGGGAGAGGAAGAAGGGGATGGTGGTTAAATAAAGGTCATCAAGCCCAAGGGCCTACACATGTAAAGGATGAACACTACTTCTGAATTACATTCTTGGCCTGTGTTTGGAAGCAATGCCAATTTATTCACACAGAAAACTAAATTAAGGAAGTCAAATAGCAAATGTTTCATTTAAATGAGCAAAATTTGGTGATCTACAGGGAAAATATATACAAAAGATTTGGAAGATAATATGTGTAAAATAATATGACACATCTTGAGCCATTTTTTAAAAGAATTTTTAAATCTTTATTTATTTATTGGATAGACACAGCCAGAAATTGAGAGGGAAGGGGGTGATAGAGACAGAGAAAGACAGAGAGACACCTGCAGCACTGTTTCACCACTCGTGAAGTTTTCCCCCTGCAGGTGGGGACTGGGGACTCAAACCTGGGTCCTTGTGCATTGTAACATGTGCTCTCAACAGCTGTGCCACTACCTGCCCCCCCTTTTTGAGCCTATATATATTTAAGTAAAATATGGGGAGTTGGACAGTTGTGCAGAGGGTTAAGCACACATGGCGCGAAAGCTCAAGGAACAGTTTAAGAATCACCGTTATCCCAGTTCGACCTCCCCCACCCCCCACCTGCAGGGGAGTCACTTCACAGGCGGTGAAGCAGGTCTGCAGGTGTCTCCCTCTCTGTCTTCCCCTCCTCTCTCCATTTCTCTGTCCTGTCCAAGAATGACGACAACAGTAACAACAATAATAACTTCAACAACAATAAAAAACAACAAGAGCAGCAAAAGTGAAAATAAATAATAAAATAAATATTAAAAAAGAAAAAGATGATATTGTTAAAAGTAAAACAACTCAGTCTGATTTTTTATGAGATTATCTTAACATTTTATTTGCACATTGGTTTTATAATTCTTCTGTACTTTTTTATTAATATTAAGATATTTCAAACATTTTAATTAATGTATTTTATAAGTATTTATCACTAACCTAATGTCTAGTTTCAATTGCTAGTGTCTGATCTGTCAAGCAAATGTTATTAACACAGTTACACAAAAAAATTATATGAGGGAATAGTCCCCCTTTCACATCTTGAAGGATTAAACAAATGAATTGGTAAAAATAAAATTTGTCTTTTAGGGGAATTATTATACACTTTGTTACATTTATATAAATTAATCTCACAAGCCAATAGATACTAATAAGGGTTGTTATCTAAGTTTTGGGACTTTGTTAGGAAGTGAACCACCTGGAATGGAATTAGAGAATCTTATGAAAGGGAAGGTCTCACCCAAGTAATGAGGCAATACTTACACCTTTCCCATATTTGGGAACTAGTCTCTTCCCTGATCCAGCTTTCTGGTCCTTCTGCCTGCCATGACATCATCTCTCCAGACAGTAACTTGGATCCACCTACATTTCAGATTTCTGGCTCACAGGGGAAAAAAAAAAAAAACTAGTATAGCCACAGGCCCTTTGGAATATAACTAAAATATGCCTACCAGCTAGGTACAGAACAGAGAGCCCCGCCCCCAAACTCTTCATCTGCACTACACCAGCCTTTAGGTTCATGATTAGTCAACAACTTGTTTGGCTTTATTTGTTAACTCTCTTCAGCCACCAGGTTCCAGTTGCTAACATGATGCCAACCAGATTTCCCTGGACAGACAACCCCACCAATGTGTCCTGGAGCTTTCATTCCCCAGAACCCTGCCCCACTAGGGAAAGAGAGAAGCAGGCTAGGAGTATGGATCAACCTGTCAATGGCCATGCTGAGTGGGGAAGCAATTACAGAAGCCAGACCTTCCACCTTCTGCGTCCCACAATGACCTTGGCTCCATACTCCCAAGTACGGAAGAATAGCAAAGAATATAAAAATTAAAGAATAGGAAAGCTATCAGGGGAGGGAATGGGATACAGAGTTCTGGTGGTGAGAACTGTGTGGAGTTGTACCCCTCTTATCCTATGGTTTTGTCAGTGTTTCTTTTCCTTTTTATAAATAAATTTAAAAAGATATAAAGTAGGATAAAATATTTAATAAACAGGAACCTCAAAGTAATAATAAAGCAAATGGAACTAAGGGCCTTTGTATGGGAAAAAGCTAGGAAGCCTATTTTAGGTATATTCCAAGGGGTCCATGACTTTAGTAGGTTTTGCCTGAGTCCTATAGCTAACATGCAGGTGGGCTGAAAGTGTTGTCTGGGAAGATGGTATCTAAATTGAGAATAGAACCAAAAAGCTGGATCAGGGCAGAGAGTAGCTCCTAAATATGAGGAACGTATATAAATACCATTAACTGTAAATCCTATTGATTTAATCTTGGGTCCATGTCTATTCATATTTAGGACAGGAGCCTGCATAACCTCTGCATCCCTGTCAGTCTAAGCGCTCAGTCCACGGTCACAGCTAGGAACATTCTAGGCTGCACTCATTTCAGAACCAGTCTTCCTTGAGTGTTAGAGTATGTTGACCCAGTCTCCCTTCAGAGAGTGGGGAAGTCTCTGTCATTGCTGTTCTACATTGAGGGTAATAGACCTAAAGATTTTATGAAAAAGTTTAATTTTCTGGGAAGAAAGGACTACTCAGTGAAAAAAAAAAAGACAATTCTAATAATATGTATGTGAACAGAATGTGGGCTCTCATGTCTAAAAGAGATAAAAAAAACCCTGAAAATTCTGTTAGAATTGCATCCCAAATATAGAAGAATTTGTTTCAGTGACTTGAATATTTGTTGTCAACGATCGGATTCACAGTGATATTGAAGTATTTAATGATTTCTAAGATTAAGACACAATTTGTTGGCAGCAGAGACACAAAAACTTTATTCTGTGGAAATATATATATTTTTTACATTGGATAGCCCTTTGAGCATTACCTGTAGGTACTTAATCTTACAAATTTAAAAAAAATCAATATAATACACAGGAACTCTTAGACATGAAACAATGTTATGACAATAGCTACTTAATGAGATTTCTATGTGTAGTGGTAAAAAGTCTCAATTCAGAAATTAAACTACCTCAATTATCAACATTTCTCTTTATTAACTATTATATAAAATGCTGTTATATCTACCATAAAATTTTAAATGTTAGTGCTCCAAAATATTTAGCCTTTTTTTTTTTAAACTTGAGTGTCAGTATCAAGATAGTCAGTTCCTGGAAGTCTTTCCATCTTCCCTGTGAGAAATACAGCTTTTTTCTTATAGGATCAGAGATTCTGGTAAGCTGTCTGGTTCTTTCAAATCCAGGAAGTATCCTGGTCTCTGGTCAGTATTCCAGGAATGATGACACACATGCAGTAATTCTGAGAACCAACAGAGAAGCGGGCACTTTCTTCCTCTTATAACTGACATGTAACCTAATTCCCTAATGCTAAATCTATTAAAATGATATACCCTTAGGCCTTTTATTTGAAACTTTCAAACTGAGTTTGACAAAGCATTTAAAATTACAACACTGGAGAAAATATTCCATGACAGAAATTGTTAAGGTTACCCAGTGCATCTTTTTCACTTCTCATCTCATATGGCTCTTAAACCAGTTTAATGTGAAATACATAGTTATTCTCAAATGATGAAAAAGTGCAAATTTTGTTAACTCCATTATATAAACAGCTTGTATCATATCATAATGTGATACTCTATGATTTTAGCCGAGGGACAAAAACATATACAGAACCGAAAGCATATATAAACATATTTTCCATTTTATTTGTGTTGAGGCTTACATGAACTTTTTCTTCATTGCATCATTTAGTTTACCTTTAATAGAAGATTAACTATGCTGAAAGTTTATGTGAAGTTCATGATTTACCCTGTATGTATTCCTTTTTTTAATGTATTTTTTATTTAAGAAAGGATAAATTAACAAAACCATAAGGTAGGAGGCGTACAACTCCACACAATTCCCACCACCCAATCTCCATATCCCATCCCCTCCCCTGATAGCTTTCCCATTCTCTATCCCTCTGGGAGCATGGACCCATGGTCATGTATTTCTTAAGTTGTCGTTTTAGGGCTTACCAACAATTTATATAACTTACAATTTGGTGGATGCATAAAAGCAGGTTCACTATTCCTCTTTATTTACCCATCAGGGTTTCCTGAGCATATTTTGCTTTGTTCCTCATTTTATACCCAATATCCCAATTCATTCACTGACTAGAAAATACGTAGCAAAAACTCCTTGCACTATTTTGAATAAATGACTGCCATTAGGTTGATATTAAACTGCGAAGGCAAATGAAATTTCAAGGAACTTATTTTTAAATAGCTAGAGCTCTTTTAGATAGAGGGATTGAGCATATGAAAGTGTTCCTTTTGTACAGAAAGATTTCTACTTCTCTGAGATTCATCATCACTATACGCTTACCAATCTGAAAAATTTTGATCTAAGCTTTAAAAGAAAAACTCATAGTAATGACACTGAGCAGTCTTCACAGTCTTCAGAATCAGGAAACAGAAGGGATGTAATTTTCCTGTGGACATTAATTTTTACCGATTAATTAATGATTGATTTTTTTCTACCTTCCAATTAACCTTTTCTCAAATGATATCCCCCCCACCTCTTTCTACCTCCAGGGTTATCACTGGGGCTGGGTGCCTGTACTATGAATCCACTGTTCCTGGAGGCCACTTTTTCCATTTTGTTGCCGTTGTTTTATTGTCGTTGTTGTTTTTGGATAGAACTGAGCAAAATCAAGAGAGAAGGGGAAGACAGAGAGGGAGAGAGAAAGATAGACACCTGCAAGCCTGTTTTACCTATTTCGAAGTGACCCCAGCTGCAGGTGGGGAAGTGGAAGGTGTCCTTGTGCTTCGTGCCATATGCACTTAACCAGCTGTGCTATTATTGCCTGCCCCCCCCCAAACGATATTCTCTATACACACACCGTATACGTGAACTTTGTACAAACTTAAATATATCACTGTACACATTTTATACATGTGTGTCTCTATCTACACATCATACCTTAATGAGTTCAAACTTGCGTTTGTAAAAATGTTCTCTATTTTTATTTGATAGACACAAAAATTGTGAAGAGAGGGGAAAAGAGACAGAGAGACACCTGCAGCCCTGCTTCACCACTGGTGGCGCTTTCCTCCCTGCAGGTGGAGACCAGAGGCTTGAACCCAGGTTCTTGTGCACTGTCAGTGTGTGTGTTTAACTAGGTGCACACCACAGGCCCCAACTTGATTTGTTAGTAGTCTCAATGGCACTAATAGAGCTTCAATTACTCTAACGTCTCTATTGTTCTTTTTTTTTTTTTTAGTATTTGTTTATTTATGATAGAAGAGAGAGAGAAAGAACAAGTGAATCACTCTGGCTTGGAAGGTGTCGGGGATTGAATTTAGGACCTCATGCTTGAGACTTCAGTGCTTTATCCAGTGCATCAACCCTCAGGCTCTCCTCCAGTAATTCTTAGCATAGTCCACTTTTTTTTTTAATCTGTATAAGTTGTATAGAATAGAGATGAATCGTGCAAAAACAATTCTGAAATGATTTCTATTTGTATGTGGGAAGTAAAATATAGTGTTTGGGATAGTAAAATTTCCTCCTTAATTATATTTTGCTTAGGGTAATTAGTTTGTATTCCCTGAGTACACATCAATAGACAGTAAGGGAAATACAACCCTGGAGTGTTCTGGGAAGATGATTTAAAATATTGCAGCTGAACCACACACAGACACTCAACACTTAATCTGATCTGAGAAATTTCCTCTGGAGTATTATCTAGTCTTGGAGATCAAGTCATGGCCCTAAAAAAATAACTGCTTAATGTTTGTAATTTAACTCAGTTAATCTATTCCCCCCATGCTAGTTTATAAATGAGATTCATTAAAATAGCTTACAGAATGAAACTTAAGAGCAAGTGTAAATTTAGTTTAATGTTAGTTCAATTAAATCCATATTGTGTGTCTAGATTGTTACTTACAAAGTGATTTTAATTCATTTTTCCCTACGACAGTGTGTTGCCTTTAAAATTTCTGCTTCACTTTTTTGAGTAGTTACTGACAAGTTCTGCATTTACAAATACATAAAATAGAATTTTGAACACTTGGAATATTTATTTCTTATTACATTTGGTTCTGAAAAAGAAAGTCTAAGGAAAACTGTGCTGGGCAGATAAAATGCAATTGTGTTCTAAAGAAAATATTCCCACCATGTAGCAAAGTTTGTAGCATCATCGTTGTTGTGTTCAAAAGCAAATATGGTATGTGCAAAAATTATGTGTTTCCATTATTTTTAAAGTGATTTCACTTAGACCATATTCATAAGTAAAATGTTTAAATATTTTCTATTAAAATGGTATAATTTCTATATATTATTCTTTACCTTTTAACCTCTCCCTTTAGAAATTCTTTTTCTGTCCCTCTCTCCCTCTCCCTCTCTCTCTGTCATACACATCACCACCATAATACCACCACCTTTCTCAATTAGGGAAGTTTAGACTGACAAGATATAAATAGCTTACTAGCAAGAGAGCTGCTTTGCCATAGGTGCGACCGATATTCAGCTAGGGCTTCATTGTTCTAGGCAGACTTTCCCAGATAGAAACAGAGACAAAGACAAAGACAGAGAGACAGAGGGAAAGACTGTCCAACTTAAGTCTTTCAGGAAGAAGGGGGCTGGGCTGGGACCTGGGTTGTATACATGATAACCTAACAGTACCAGGAAGAACTGTGATGCTGTGGAATCTTTCCTTCACTGTCTTTATATCTGAAAATGCCGGGCTGGAGACTAAAGTCCAGTCAGTGACAATTAATTAGCTAGGGGAGTTTTTGTTGTTGTTGTTGTTGTTTTAATTCAACCTCTGGTCACATCCATTTGTAGTATCAAATTGCATAATAATTATATTTCTCCTGCCAGTGATATACTTGTGTTTTAATGTTAAAATCACTAATCTTATTATTGAACACACTGTGATCTTGGAGTGTGCGTGTGTGTGTGTGTTTGTGTGTATGTGTGTTTCTTTTTGTCACCACTAGGGCTTCATTGCTCTAGGCAGACTTTCCCAGATAGAAACAGAGAGAGAGCCTGAGAGACAAAGGGAAAGGCTATACTACTTAAGGTTCTTTCAGGAAGGAGGGGGCTGGGCTGGAACCTGGGTTTATGCATGATAAACATTCACACTATTCATGTGAGCTATCTTGCTGCTTTTTTTTTTTAATTTGCTTTACATGAACGTGAATATTTTCTTTTTTTAAATATTTATTCCCTTTTGTTGCCCTTATTGTTTTATTGTTGTATTTATTATTTATTTCACTGTTGTTGGATAGGACAGAGAGAAATGGAGAGAGGAGGGGAAGACAGAGAAGGGGAAAGAAAGATAGACACCTGCAGACCTGCTTCACTGTCTGTGAAGCGACTCCCCTGTAGGTTGGGAGACAGGGCCTTGAACTGGGATCCTCACTCAGGTGCTTACGCTTTGTGCCACATGCGTTTAACCTGCTGCACTACTGCCCAACTTCCAAATGTGAATACTTTCTATAGAAAAATCATGACATACATAGCATATGAGTATGTTTTTCAGGTACATTGCTTTGCCTAAAAATACCATGAAGTCTGCTTACTAAGAAAGGCTTCCGGGGTTGGGTGATAGCATACCTGGTTGAGTGCACATGCTACAAAGCACAATGACCCAGGTTCAAGCTCCTGGTCCCCACCTGCAGGGGGAAAGCTTTGCGAGTGGTGAAGCAGGGCTGCAGCTGTCTCTCCGTCTCTATCCCTATCTATATCCCCCTCCTTTTAATTTCTCTCTGTCTCTATCAACAAAATAAAGATAATAAAATAACTAAAAAGAAAGGCTTCAGGTCATCTTTTGTTACAAGTCTTGCACTCTAGCTCAGAAATCTGGAATAAATAGGTCATGAGTTAAATCATAACAGACCCACAGGCCAAGGATAATAGTAACACCGCAATTATCCGTGAGCTCTAACAATTTGTGTTCTCCTTGAGAATGGATAAACCTAATATTTCTTAGGGCATCAGAGAAGTGTTCTTGACTTGATGACATTTAGACAATGACTAGTGTAGTTGAGTTTTAAACACCTCCATCTCCATTTTGATTGTCTCCACACTATGAAAATATGTTCTGGCCTTTCTATATGATATATAAACACTTGTTATTTTGTACCTTAATATTTACGCCCTTGATGTATGTTCACTTAAAAAAATCTTAAAGCTGACTTTAAAAAATCACTTCAAAATAAAAAGCATTTTTTTATGTTACATATGATTTTATCAATACATACTTTGTCAAAGTTGTGGAGGTTACTCACTCGACACAGTGCTATCTCAGGATATATTGTGTGTATACCTTCAGGTCTTTGAAACAAAAATGACAGTATGAACTCATATAACACGGTAACTGGTCCATAATGGTGTGCAATAATGTGTTTCCTTCTCTAATGTTTGACATTGGTATTTGATGGTGATTTTGATATCATAACTCCTATTTTTTTTTTCAAGAAAAATAGTCTTTATGTCTTTGGTTTACATTGTACACTATGCTTTAAGAACATGATCTTTCTCTCTGTCTCTCTCTCTCTCTCTTTCTCTCTCTCATCAACTTAATGAAGTCAAGCTTAACCTAGTAAATTCCAAAAGAATAGACGGGGCTCCATAGAGAAGGTTATATTTAATCTAGGCTACAAAGAACAATTGTAAAATAATCAAGCACAGGGCATTTAGAAGAAGAATGTTCCTGATAGGGAATGTTCAGTGAAAATTTACATATGGGACAAAAGTAAGCTGTAGACAGATAGTGATAGGAAAAAAGGAGAGAAAAAAAAAAGGAGCTACACATTTGAAAACCATTTAAGCAGTTTAAATTAGTTTAAAAGTAGTATTAAAGAGGGAAACTGGCAAGAAATATACTAGCCAGGAAAGCAAGGTTCAACTAAGAAAAGGCTTTTTATGCTAGGTAAAGAGATTTTATATATATATATATATATATATGTATATATATATATATATATATATATATCTTGGGAGATGCCATCCAAAACTTTTAATTGGTAAACTACATACCCATATCTCATCTTAAAAAATTTTATTCTGATGGAAACAAGAGAAAAGTCTATTGTAGTAAATTCATGAAGTGAGGACACCCAAGTATGACCTGTGGTTCTATTCCAATTAAGGAAGATGAGAGAAGTCAGAGCAGATAAGAAAGAAGAAATAATTCAAAAAGCAGAAGATAGTAGAACTAATAGGACGAAGCATGGTTGAGTGGATGACTTAAAAGGTATGTTTCTAGTTTCTTGTTTGGCTGATTCAGTGGACTGTGGTAACAACCACTAACATAAATAATGGAAGCTAGATTCTTCCATCAAAAAGTTTGTTACTGTGTGAAAAAGACACGTTCTAGAAATGAAAAGCTGTCTGGATTGTAACATGATTCTAAACAAATAAATATTGCCTGCTCCTTGAAAAAAGAAAGAGAGAAAGGAAGAAAGAAAACCTTTTACCCCTTTAAATCATGAAAAATATTTTCGTTGATTTTTTTTTCCAGAATGTAAATTATCATAGATTTTCAGTCTAATAATCATTTGATGTTGAGATTGATATTAAATTCCACTCTTAGGCCAAAAACCACAACTTACTGTTTAATACTCTCTGCTCTGAAGCCCAGTTCTTTGTATTTAGTGGCACTTAATGGCTTTCCTGAATTGAATTGATTTGAGTTGGAGACAATAATGAAAGGTCTTTTGGGTTTAACATTGAAGGATGATTTTTCTGTCTTTACAGTCTTAACAGGATATGCATAAATTACTTTTTGATTTATTGCTTTAGACTTCTTCACTACAATGTACTTTTAGTTTGAAATTAAAGTAGTTTGATTCAGTGATTATGAAAGTACGGTAGAGTTTCTAAATGAAAGTGGGCTATTTGGTTTAGTCCTTTATGAAAAGAATATAATCATCAATGTGAAGGAATATTCCTTTCTCTTACTTTAAAAAGAAAATATGACTGTCATCTTATTTTTAATTGAAAACTCACAGAATTTCTAAGAAATATTTTAGAAGATTATGAAAAGAGAATTCTACATGAAATACAGAAAAAATAATTCTGTAAGTGGGGAGAGAGTCTACTGGGAAGATTTTGGAAAAGTCCTTAAATGTTCCTTTTCAGTTCAAAAAGTCTAAATTGTTTGTAAGAGCAAATGCATAAAAGAACTTTAAGCTGATTATAATAGTTCGCAAATGTGTTGCCTGATTTTGACAAAGGGCACCTGTAATATCTCAAAACTATGTTAAAGATGGAACATTTAGCAATCCAGGAAGACAATGACTATAAAATACAAAATGAACTTATCAAGTTACTGTAATTTTCTCTTCCCTTGTCTCCTGCTGATTAGTGCAAATTAACCGCCTGAACAGTTAGTAATGCAATATGAAGATCTTTTATATCTTCTGAGAAAGCAGAGTTTAAAAAACTACTTCTATGTAAATTTTCCAGGATCCCTATAGACATTGTTATACTGTGTTAATATTGCTTTGAACTTTAAAGACATATTTTTATGTTTGCTTTAAACTTTTAGAATGTCTAGCTTTAGGAATACTAGAGTTGCAATCTTTCTATTCCTCTATAAGCATTCCTAAAACAAACAAATGTAGCTAATTATTACCTCATCTCTTAAACCAAGATTAAAAAGTATCTCATTGAAGCATTTGAAGAGATAGCTCACTTGTTAGGTTCACTGTGTCTCCATGCCACATACCAACGGTCTTGCATCACATTGGAATAGGATAGCACGATGGGAAGCACCAAGACTATGTCTCTTTCTCTCTCTTTGTCTCTGTTTCTCTATCTCTCATCTATGTTTTATTAGTGACTTAATATTGATTTACAATATTATAAAATAATAGGGGCATAATTCCATACAATTCCCACCACCACAATTCAGTGTCTCATCATTGGAAACTTTCCTATTCCCCACACCCTCTTGGATTATGGACAAAGATTCCTTTTTGGGGGTGCAGAAGGTACAAGTTCTGACTTCTGTAATTGTTTCTCTACTGGACATGGGTATTGGCAGGTGAATCCATACCCCCAGCCTGTTTCTATCTTTCCCTAGTTGGGTAGGGCTCTGGAGAGGTGGGGTTCCAGGAAGCACTGGTGAGGTCATCTGCCCAGGGAAGTCAGAATGGAATCATAGTAGCATCTGGAACTTGGTGGCTGAAATACAGTAAAGTGTTCTTTCTCTTTCTCTCTCTCTCTCTCTGAAATAGTCCACCCAGAGCTGTGAATTTATACATGTATGAAACACCAGAGACACACATTAAAAAGAAAAGAAAAGAAAAGAAATGGGGAAAAAACTGTGTCACTGGGTTGTGTAAGAATTAAAAATTTAATAATAAATCTTTAAAAAAAGTATATAACATAGTCTGGTCTAGAGTATACATTTAATATGTAGTTTTAATTCTTTTTATGGAACATAATTATACTTGATGAAATATACTACTGTTTTCAATCTTCTTTTCACCAAGATTTATTTAGAATATCTCTAGCCATTTTATTCTTTATAATCATAGAAAGCTTAAAATGGGGAGTACTGTACAAGAAAATTCAGTTCTCTAATTACCTTCTGGAAAGAAAGATATGCTATGATAAAAAGGAGTTCTAAAAGGCAATTCTGAAGGATCAGGTGGTGGCGTATCTGCTTGAGTGCACATAGTACTAAGTGAAAAGGTAGTCCTACAGTCTTGTAAAATATACTTGTATTACACCTGGGTAGGAAGTAAATTGATATTTTGGAAGTACACCTACAATGAATGACAGGTATTTAATAGTCTTATATTTTAAACTACTGGGGAAAAAATCAGTAGTTTTTTTTTTTGTATTATGGAAATACCAAACTATGTGTTGAAAATGAACTTAAGTACTTTTTACATTACATCTGAGAAACAGTGATGTTTTAAAAGCCAGTCATTTACTTAACAATTTAAGTTGTCTGCTTGGCAGAGTTATATAATGAATCAATTCATTTTGATTTATCTTTAAGTCAACAGATGGATTTGTTTTTAAGACTGATATCTACAGGAATCGATAATTCCAGTTGTTTGGAATAAACCTATTTTTTGCTTTTTCTTGAAACAATGTGGATATGTTTTTTGACTAAAAAAATTCTCTTAAATCAACTGTCTGGTACTAGTTAAAGTCAAACTATTTAACTTTTACATGCAAAGAAATAGTTTATTATTGCTGGAATATACAATCAGAAATGAGTATATTACCTCAAATCAATGCTCTGTCTTCCAAGGAATAGCCAAGGAATATGAGTCTGTATGCAGTCTCTGGGGAGCATGGGAAGACTGGGAAGTAGTTTGACATGCAATTAGGGAAGTGTAGAATGTCCTCAATCTTTCTACCTCTAAGACTTTGACTCCTCAGACTTCCTCCTAGTCTGTCTTTCTGTGTGTGTGTGTATGTGTGTTTGTTTGTTTGTTTCTTTCTTTCTTTCTCTTTATTTTTCTTCCTTTCTTACTGCTCATCTCTGATTTATGGTGGAGCAGGAGATTGAACCTAGGATTTTAAAGTCTCAGGCATGAGGGTTTGTTTGTGTAACCATTATACAATCTCCCCTAACCTACCGTTTTAAGAGAGCAAGGCCACCTGGATTTGAATCCCTGAGGTCTTTCTTTTGTTACTGGAATACCATACTAACTTCATATTTGGTGAAATTTGTTAATCTGAGGCCATCTCCTTCTCTCAGACCCACCACAGACAGTCAAGCCCTTTTGAGGAACAGTGGTTTCACTAATATGCTGATGTTTTGTTCTGTGCTATTTTCCCTCATTTTATGTTCGACATTTAACTTGAGTGCAAGCAATCACTCTTTAATTGGGGAAAAAATACAGTGATGTATTTCTAATGTGTTAGTTTTTCATGATAAGATCAGTTTGTGATACATATAAGTCTTCCAATTTCTGTAACTCATCCTTTTTTTCCCCCACATTCTATTAAATTGCCTACAGTTAAAACTACTTGCTATCTGCCCTTTAGTATCTGATACAACTTGATTAAAAAACATTTTAAAGGGGGGTCAGGCTGTGGCACAAAGGGTTAAGCACAAGTGGCACGAAGCACAAGGACCAACATAAGGATCCCGGTTCGAGCCCTGGCTCCCCATTTGCAGGGGAGTCGCTTCACAGGCGGTGAGGCAGGTCTGCAAATGTCTATCTTTCTCTACCCCTCTCTGTTCTCCCTTACTCTCTCCATTTCTCTCTGTCCTATCCAACAACAATGACATCAGTAACAACAACAATAATAACCACAATGACAATAAGAAAAATAATAATAATAAAAGGGGAAAAAATGGCCTCCAGGAGTGGATTCATTGTGCAGGCACCAAGCAATAACCCTGGAGGCAAAAAAAAAAAAAAAAAAGAAAAATTTTAAAGGACCATACAATTCAATATTTTAAATTAATCCTTACTAAAAGTAATACAAAACACTAAGAGCAGGTTTTTAAAATCAATCACATCTAAAATCAGTTTATTTCAAATTATAAAAAGTTAAGTAAGCAAGGATATAACTTACCTTACAGAGTCACATTATCTATTTTTCATAAAATAGACAAAAACTATTTCATTATATTGATATTGAAGTAAAAGAAACCATTGAAAAGGTCAATAACAAATGAAAAATATGTCTAAGTGCTAAGGATGTTATGTAAGTGGTCAGGGACTAAATACTAAAAGGAGCTACAATACTGCAAATAGAACACATTGTAATATATGCTGTCATAGAACAACCCAAAATATGTAACAATAATATGGAAAACTATATTGTGGAAATGACAGAACACACACACGTGTGTGTGTGTGTGTATGTATATATACACATATATCATGTGATAAAATATATAGCATATATATATATTATATAAAGGTAGAACATTTCAAAGATACATTTAAAGTTACCCAAATTGTCATGGTTCTAATTGTTATTCCTTGTACTGTGTGAGGAAATTACGCACACTTTGTAGGCTTCAGTTTACTATAAACATAAAGATTTTACTGGTTTACTTGCTACTTTCCAAGGAACCTCAGGAATTTGGCAGAAATTATTCAGAAGTCATTATGGATAGAAGGTCTACTAAATTAAAACTGAGCCTTCTAAGCAGAAGGCACATAAATGAAAAAAAATTAACTAAAGTCTAAATGAAAAATTAGGATTATATTTCCAATAAAAGTAAATATAATTCATAAATTGCTTAAGAATTTTAACAGAAATGAGTTAAGAAATAACAAAAAATTGCAACTGTAAAGCAAGAGGTCATTTTAACTCAATTTCCATACACTAGTAGGTAATCAATTTATAATAGTATATATGTATAAAATACTTCAGATATTCATATTTCAAAATGAAAACAATGAATTATTTTCATGAGCATTACAGTTTTCAATATACAAATGAAAACTCTTGTTGTCTGTGAGACTCAGTGGATAAAGCACTGGACACTCAAGCATGACAGTTCAATTCCTGGCAGCATATTTACCAGAGTGATAGCTTGTTCTTTTTCTCTCTCCTCCTACTTTTCTTATTAATAAATAAGTAACATATTTTAAAAAATGATAAGTCCCCATAACAGGGTAGAAATATGTGAAGTCAATGCAAAAAATTCCTTTCTATATCTAAAATGATGGTAATATTCAATTTCAGATTGTTACATTTATCATTATTTACAAAAAGTTTCCTTAAACAAGTTTTACAATATAAGAAAGCTGTCTACAATTTTCATTATAATATAATTGCATTTTGATGTCAGGATTTGAAGTATTAATATTGGCATTTTAATACTTATGAAACATGAAGAGTACAAATAAATTTTACTTAATCATTCTCTCTCAGAATGTTTTTATATTATTTCAAAGTATAAGAGGGCTATCAGTCCATTTAATCAAGTTTTTATAAAAGTCCATTTAATATGGAACTCGGGCTTTAGTCCAGGCCCAACATACTGAGGAAAGCTTAGATGCTATGGTGCATTTCTTTCTCTTCCTCTGTCCCTCTGTCTCTTTGTTTCTATATGAATAAGTGGTCATGAAACAAACGTTGATGTCAGTGCAATGACAAAAAGAAAATTTCATTAATTTTTCTCTATATATTTTTAAATACTCCCAAAAATCTAACCAAAATAATGTCATCCCAAAGGATCCCTATAGTGGTTTCCTTCTTTTTTGTCTCAGTCAGTATTCTGGACCTCTGAAAGTTGTCCTAGTTTCCAACTCAATGTCTTAATAGAATCTTCAGTTGGCATTCTCTTTCTTACATCAAAGAGTGATACCTTATGTGGCTACTGTACAGAAGGTAGAACACTGAACATGTAGGCATAATATTCTGAATTTGATCCCTGCTGTTGAATATTCCAGGTTGATACTCCTCTCTCTCTCATTCACTCTCTCTCTTTCTCTCTCAAATTAATAAAAAATAAAACTTAAAAAATACCCTAGAGACAAGATGGGTATTATTCAAGAGTTTAAAATAGTCCACAGAAGAGGTCCCTTGTTTAAAGTCGATATCCATATGTGTAGAATTATTTCTAAATTCTCAATTCTTTTTTTTAATATCTTTATTTATTTATTGGATAGAGACAGCCAGAAATTGAGAGGGAAGGGGGTGGTAGAGATGAGAGAGAGAGAGAGAGAGAGTGAGAGAGAGAGAGAGAGAGAGACCTGCAACCCTGCTTCACCACTCGCAAAGCTTTCCCCCTACAGGTGGAAACCGGGGGCTCAATTCTGGGTCCTTGAGCATTGCGACACATGCACTCAACCAGGTGTCCCACCACCCAGCCCACTAAACTCTCAAATCTATTCCACTGGTCTGTGTGTCCATTTTTGTTCTAGTATCTGGAAGTTTTTATTACAATAGCCTTGTAATATGCTTTGAGCTTAGAAATGTGATTCTTCCTTTCTGCTTTTTTTTCTTTCTCAAGATTTCTTTGACAATCCTAATTCTAGATAAACTTAAGTATATTTTGTTTTACTTTCTTAAAGAAATTTAATAAGATAGGGCTTGGCAGTGGTGCTCCCTATTGAGTGAACACTTTAACATGCTCAAGAACACAGGTTCAAAGCTTCCGCTTCCCCCCTGCAGGGGGAAGTTTCATAAGCAGTGTAGTAAATGTACAGCTCTCTCTCTCTTTCTCTCTCCTTTCCTATCTCCCATTTCCATCTCAGTCTCTCTCTTCCCTATCAAATAACAGAAAGAAAAAAAATATGGGGGAATTTAGTGGAATCTTGCTATGAATTGCATCAAAACTGTATATGATGGGGCCAGGTGGTAGCACACCTGGTTGAGCACACATGTTATAATGCACAAGGACCCCAGTTCGAGTCCCCAGTCCCCACCTGCAGGGGGAAAGCTTCATGAGTGGTGAAGCAAGGCTTCAGGTGTCTTACCTCTCTCCCCTCTCCAATTCTATCTCTATCCAATAAATAAATTTAAAAAATGGTATATGGGGAGTCAGGCGGTAGTGCAGCAGGTTAAGCACACGTGGCACAAAGTGCAAGGACCTGCTTAAGGATCATAGTTGGAGCCCTCGGTTCCCTACTTGCAGCGGAGTCACTTCACAGTCAGTGAAGAAGGTCTACAGGTGTCTGTCTTCCTCTCCCCCTCTCTGTCTTCCCCTCCTCTCTCCATTTCTCTCTGTCCTATCTAACAATGACAACATCAGCAACAACAATAAAAAGCAAGGGCAACAGAAGGGAAAATAAATAGATAAAATATAAAAAAGTTAAATAAGTAAATAAAATTAAAAAATGGTATATGGTTCTGGGTAGGATAATCACTTTGATGATACTAATACTTCCAGTCCATGAACATGGTATATCTTTCCATCCTTTTATGCCTTTTTCTATTTCCTTGTATAGTGACTCATTTTAAGTGTACCAGTCTTTCACTTCCCTTGTGAAGTTTATTCCTAGTATTTGATTATTTTTCTGCTAGAGTGAATGACTTGTATTTCTGAATTTCTCCTTCTAATTTGGTATTTGCATATGAATGACCCTTATTTTTGTATGTTAATTTTGTAACCTGCCATCATATTATATTGCTTAATAACATTCTTCTGAATTCTTTTGTATTTCCTTTTTATTTATTAATTAATTAATTAATTTATTTTTATTTTTAAATTTTTTATTTAAGAAAGGATTAGTGAACAAAAGCATAAGGTAGGAGGGGTACATCTCCACACAATTCCCACCACCCAATCCCCATAACCCACCCCCTCCCATGGTAGCTTTCCCATTCTCTAGCCCTCTGGGAGCATGGACCC
Organism: Erinaceus europaeus; assembly: GCF_950295315.1. Classification (NCBI taxonomy): domain Eukaryota; kingdom Metazoa; phylum Chordata; class Mammalia; order Eulipotyphla; family Erinaceidae; genus Erinaceus; species Erinaceus europaeus. Next base: position 60,251,458 of record NC_080179.1, on the reverse strand, counting down.
AGGGTCGTTGAGGATTGCAGAAGGTAGAAGGTCTGGCTTCTGTAATTGCTTCCCCGCTGAACATGGGCGTTGACTGGTCGGTCCATACCCCCAGTCTGCCTCTCTCTTTCCCTAGTAGGGTGTGTCTCTGGGGAAGCTGAGCTCCAGGACACATTGGTGGGGTCTTCAATCCAGGGAAGCCTAGCCAGCATCCTGGTGGCATCTGGAACCTGGTGATTGAAAAGAGAGTTAACATATGAAGCCAAACAATTTGTTGAGCAATCATGGATCCCAAGCTTGGAATAGTGGAGAGGAAGTATTAGGGAGGTACTCACTGCAAACTCTAGTGTAATCCTGCTTCCAGGTATATATTTTGCAGTAGTTTATGGATACGTGTGCACATAAGCTCTCTCTCACAGAAACTGGTGTATATCTAGGTTATGGGACTTTGTTAGAAAGTGAACTACCTGAGATGAAATTAGAGTGTACTATAAAAGGAAAGGTCTCACCCGAGTAATGAAGCTGAAGGGTTGTCATTCCACACGTGAAGTCTCTGGATACACTCTGAGGTGAAGCATGTTGAGATGGCAATCGTTGCTTTGGTTAGGTTGTGATCGGCGGATGCAATATTATTTGGTTTGGATTGGGAGATGCATACAGGAAAGTGGGCCCTATACAAGGGTTCCAGGACTGGGGGAAGTAGGGCCTCTATAGTGAAGATGTGAGGTTCCTGCTGTCTTAGGGTTCAAAAAGACAATCAATAGTTAATATTATTATCACATTATTTGTTAATTGGGTTAACTTTGAAAAGTCCCTTTGTTATGGTTTGCTGTACAGTACACAGTATCTTGTATATAGCTGTGCTATTGGAAGCTTCTAATCTACTTGGTCTAGGCTTTTGAGAGAGTCCGCATATCAAATACATAGCCTATATATTAAAAAGATTCAGTTTGTCTTTTGAGAAACTTTGAGACATACAATTGATTTCCCCCTCTCATATTAATTAACTACTGATTTATATGTCTACATTTTGCTAGGAGTGTACATAAACACCATTCCCACCACCAAAGGACTGTGACCCATCCCTCCCACCCACTCCCACCCCCCACTGGCCCAGGAAGCTACATGTCTACCCCTCACCACTGGGTTTTTACTTTGGTGCCCTACTTACAATTTGATCAGGTCCTGCTTTTAGTTTCCCTTTCAGATCTTCTTAGTCAGCTTCTGTTGATGAGTGGGATCATCCCATACTCATCTTTATCTTTCTGACTTAGTTCACTTAACATAATTCCTTCTAGCTCTGTCCAAGATGGGTCAGAGAAGGTGGGTTCATTGTTCTTGATAGCTGCATAGTATTCCATTGTGTATATATATCACAGCTTTCTCAGCCACTCATGTGTTGTTGGGCACCTGGGTTGCTTCCAGGTTTTAGCTATTATGAATTGTGCTGCTATGAACATAGGAGTACACACCTCTTTTTGGTTGGGTGTTATGGAGTCCTTGGGGTATAACCCCAGGAGAGGAATTATTGGGTCATATGGAAGGTCCATGTCTAGCCTTCTGAGAGTTTTCCAGACTGCTCTCCACAGAGGCTGTACCAATTTACATTCCCACCAGCAATGTAAAAGGGTTCCTCTGTCCCCACATCCTCTCCAGCATTTGTTGCTGCTGTCCTTTTTGATGTATGCCATTCTTACAGGAGTGAGGTGGTATCTTAGTGTTGTCTTGATTTGCATTTCTCTGACAATCAGTGACCTAGAGCAGTTTTTCATATGTTTGTTAGCCTTTTGGATCTCCTCTGTGGTGAATGTTTTGTTCATTTCCTCTGCCCATTTTTGGATGGAGTCATTTGCTTTTTTGTGGCTAAGTTTGCTGAGCTCTTTATATATTTTGGTGATTAGTTTCTTGTCTGATGTCTGGCATGTGAAGATCTTCTCCCATTCTGTGAGGGGTCTCTCTGTTTGTTTAATAGTTTCTTTGGATGTGCAGAAGCTTTTCAATTTGATGTAGTCCCATTGGTTTGTTTCTGCTTTGGTCTTCCTTGCAATTGGGTTTGATTCATCAAAAATGTCCTTGAGGTGTATGTGGGAAAGTGTTTTAACAATGTTTTCCTCTAAGTATTTGATTGTTTCTGGTCTGACATCTATGTCTTTGATCCATTTGGAGTTGATTTTTGTTTCTGGTGAGATAAAGTGGTTCAATTTCATTCTTCTGCATGTTTCAACCCAATTTTCCCAGCACCATTTATTGAAGAGAGCCTCCTTTTTCCATTTAATACTTTGGGCCCCCTTATCAAAGATTAGATGCCCATAGGTGTTGGGATTTACTTCTGGGCTTTCAATTCTGTTCCACTGGTCTATGTGCCTATTTTTGTTCCAGTACCATGCTGTTTTGATGATGATGGCTTTATAATATAGTTTAAGGTCTGGGAGTGTGATGCCTCCATTTCTGTTTCTTTTCCTTAAGATGGTTTTGGCAATTCTAGGTGTCTTCAGGTTCCAGATAAATGATTGTAGTGTTTGTTCTATTCTCTTAAAGAAGCCTGGTGGAACTTTGATGGGTATTGCATTAAATTTGTATATGGCTCTGGGGAGAATATTCATTTTGATGATATTTATTCTTCCAATCCATGAGCATGGGATATCTTTCCATTTCTTGGTATCAGTTTCTATCTCCTTGAGTAGCGACTCATAGTTTTCAGCATACAAGTCTTTCACTTCTTTGGTCAACTTTATTCCTAGGTATTTGATTGATTTTGCTGAAACAGTAAATGGGAGTAATTTCTGGATGTCTTCTTCTTCATATTTAGTGATTGCATAAAGAAATGCCACTGATTTTTGTACATTGATTTTGTAGCCTGATACCTTGCTATATTGCCTAACAACTTCCAGTAATTTTCTACTGGATTCTTTAGGTCTTTCTATGTATACTATCATATCATCTGCAAATAGTGAGAGCTTGACTTCTTCCCTTCCAATCTGTATCCCTTTGATTTCTTTCTCTTCCTGATTGCTATGGCAAGAACTTCCAATACTATGTTGAAGAGTAACGGTGACAGTGGACAGCCCTGTCTAGTCCCCTATCTGAGGGGGAATGCTTTCAGCTTCTGTCCATTGAGTATGATGTTGGCTGTAGGTTTGCTATATATAGACTCCACTATCTTGAGGAATTTCCCATCTATTCCCATTTTTTGTAGAGTTTTGAGCATGAATGGGTGTTGGATTTTGTCAAAGGCTTTCTCTGCATCTATTGAGATAATCATGTGGTTTTTGGCTTTGCTTTTATTGATGTGATGAATGACATTGATTGATTTATGGATGTTGAACCAGCCTTGCATTCCTGGGATGAATCCCACTTGGTCATGATGAACAATCTTTTTGATGTGTTGCTGTATCCGGTTGGCCAAGATCTTGTTTAATATTATGGCATCTATGTTCATCAGAGATATTGGTCTGTAGTTTTCCTTTTTTGTTCTGTCCCTATCAGCTTTTGGTATCAGGGTGATGTTGGCTTCATAAAAGGTGGAAGGGAGTATTCCTGTTTCTTCAATCTTATGGAATAGCTTAAGAAGTATGGGTATTAACTGTTTCCTGAAAGTTTTGTAGAATTCGTTTGTGAAGCCATCTGGTCCAGGACTTTTGTTGTTGGCGAGATTCTTAATAACGGTTTCAATTTCTTTGTCTGTGATTGGTGCATTTAGATTTTGTAGTTCTTCTTGGTTCAGTTTTGGAAGTGCATAGGTTTCTAGGAATTGTTCCATTTCTTCCAGATTCTCTAGCTTGGTGGCATATAGTTCTTTATAGAAGTTTCGCAGAATTCTCTGGATTTCTGTGGTGTCAGTTGTGATATCTCCTGTATCATTTACAATTCTATTAATTTGAGTCTTCTCTCTTTTTTGTTTGGTGAGTCTGGCTAGGGGTTTGTCAATTTTGTTTAATCTTTCAAAGAACCAACATTTGGCTTCATTGATCTTTTGTATGGTTCTTTTATTTTCGATGTTGTTTATTTCTGCTCTAACTTTAGTGATTTCTGTCCTTCTGGTTGCTTTAGGGTTCCTTTGTTCCTCTTCCTCTAAGTCCTTGAGGTGTGTAGTAAGGTCGTTCATTTGGGCTTCTTCTTGGTGTTTAATATGTGATTGTATGGCTATAAGTTTCCCTCTCAGTACTGCTTTCGCTGTGTCCCAAATATTTTGATAGGTTGTGTCTTCATTTTCATTAGTTTCCAGGAACATTTGAATTTCCTGTTTGAGTGAGTGTCTGACCCAGTGGTTTTTAAGGAGCATGTTGTTTAGTTTCCAAATTCTATGTCTTTTAATAATTTTCCGTTTGTTGTTAAAAGTTAGTTTTACTCCACTGTGGTCTGAGAAGATACTTGGGATGATTTCAATGCTCTTGAATTTATTGATGCTGTCTTTGTGGCCTAACATGTGGTCTATCCTTGAGTATGTGTTATGTGGATTTGAAAAGAAGGTGTATTCCAGTTTTTTGGGGTGGAGGAGTCTGAAAATGTCCAAGAGGTCTAGTCTGTCAATCTCTTCATTCAATTCTCTTGTATCTTTATTGGTTCTCTGCTTTGTTGATCTGTCTAAGTGTGAGAGTGGGGTATTGAAGTCTCCCACTATTATTGTATTACTATTGATGTATTTTTGAAATTCTTTCAGTAGATGCTTAATGTATTTAGATGGTCCCTCGTTGGGTGCATAGATGTTAATAATTGTTAAGTCTTCTTGGCTGATTGATCCTCTAATCATTATGTAATGTCCTTGCCTATCTTTTATTACTTTATTTAATTTAAAATCTATCGTGTCTGAGATGAGAATGGCTGTTCCTGCCCTTTTTTGTGGACCGTTAGCCTGTATGATAGTTTTCCACCCTTTCACTTTAAGTCTGTGTTTATCTTGTTGTGACAGATGGGATTCCTGCAAGCAGCATATGGTTGGGTTATGTTTTCTGATCCATCCCCCCACCCTGTGCCTTTTGATGGGTGAGTTTAAGCCATTGACATTTATTGATATTATTGATATTATTGATATATTGATATTTATTGATATTATGACTTGTATTTCTGAATTTCTCCTTCTAATTTGGTATTTGCATATGAATGACCCTTATTTTTGTATGTTAATTTTGTAAACTGCCATCATATTATATTGCTTAATAACATTCTTCTGAATTCTTTTGGATTTTCTATGTATCATATTATTTGTAAATAACATTCTTCTGAATTATTTTGGATTTTCTACGTATCATATCATTTGTAAATAGTGACAATTCCACTTCTTCTCTTCCAATATGTGTTAATTTAATTCCATATATTTTGCCTAATTACTATAGCTAGAACTTTCAAGACTATATTGTATAATAATGGAGACAGTGAACAGCCCTATTTTATACCAGATTACAGCGGGAAAGTTTTTAGTTTCTGGACATTCAGTATGATGTTGGCTGTAAATTTTTTGTATGTCAACTTGAATATTTTGAAGGATTTTCCATCTATCTTCATTCTTTTTAATGTTTTAATCATGAAAAGATATTGAGTTTTAGCAAAGGCATTCTCTGCATTCATTAAGATAGTCATGTGGTTTGTGGATTTCCTTTTGTTGATATGGTGGATCATGTTTATCTACCTATACATATTGGACCATTTTGCATAATCATGTGGTTTGTAGATTTCCTTTTGTTGATATGGTGGATCATGTTTATATACCTATATATATTGAACCATTTTTGCATTTTTAGGATGAATCTTACTTTGTAATGAAGTACAATCTTTTTTTTTTTTTTTTGCCTCCAGGGTTATCGCTGGGACTCAGTGCGGTGCCTGCACGATAAATCTATTGCTCCTGGAGGCTATTTTTTTCCCTTTTGTTGCTCGCATTGTTTATCATTTTATTATTATTTTTGTTTTTATTGCTGTCATTGTTGGATAGGACAGAGAGAAATGGAGAGTGGAGGGGAAGACAGAGAGGGGGAAAGAAAGACACCTGCAGACCTGCTTTACTGCACTTGGCTTTGTGCTGTGTGCGCCACTACCCAGTCTCCCACAATCTTTTTTTTTTAATTGGTCATTAATATTTTATAGTACTGGGGGACAGGCAGTAGCACAGCGGGTTAAGCACACATGGTGCAAAGTGCAATGACCTGTGTAAGCATCCCTGTTCAAGCCCCGGGCTCCCCACCTGCAGGGGGTGGTCTCGAAAGTGATGAAGCAGGTCTGCAGGTGTCTTTCTCCTCTCTCCCTTTTTTCTCCCCTCCTCTCTCAATTTCTCTCTATCTTGTCCAACAAGCACAACATCAGTGGCAACAATAACAATAACGACAATAATAAGGGCAACAAAATGGGGAAAAATGGCTTTCAGGAGCAGTGGATTTATAGTGTAGGCACCGAACCACAGCAATAACCCTGAAGGAAATTTAAAAAAAAAACTTAAAAAAATAGTTAATAACACCATAGTTGACACATGGATAAAATTTTTCATTTCATCATGACAGGTGTCTGCAAAACACTCTCACCCCCAACTTGGGTCCTTTTCCACCATACTGCTATATCTGTTTTGCTAGGACTGTATTCAATCTTAGCATCTATGTTCATCAAGCATATAAACCTTCTTTTGTCGTGTCTCTGCTTACGTTAGGGTGAAGGAAGATGATGGTTGAATGGTGAGTGAGGTGTGGTGATACCTTTCTTGAAAAGATATATAACTATATTCCTGAGACAAAAATCATGTAAACCAACATATCTTCAATCAAATTTATTTTAAAAAGCAGAATGTTTTAGGCTTTACTATTAAAAGTGTCCTCTGAATAAAAGAAGATGTGAGACTGAGGAGATAACATAATGGTTATGCTAAACACTCTGATACCTGAGGTCCTTGGCTTCCAGTCTCAATTACCAGCACCGCCATAAACTAGAGGTGAGAGTGCTCTGGTCTCTCTTTTATTAAAATAAAATAATTTATAAAAGGAAGGGTGGAGTGATTGATCACTCCATACTCTAAACATTTTTAGCAACAGGCCCCATCTATGCCCTGGTTTTTGGACTCCCAGTCTATTAATATGACATAATAGTATCAAGTCTATCAGTGTGTTAATCTTTCACCTACTATTGTTACCAAATGTGAAGGTTGAACACCACTTAGAGGGCAAATAAATTAAGAAGCAAGGGTTGAATTGAGGAGAAGCAGATTTGATCAAATGCTAGTGAACCTCTGAAGCTGGCAGACACATACCTCAAAATCTTACTCTTAAGACTGAGAAATGTTTAGGTTTTATCAAGTCTAGTGGGTCAGTGGAGAAGAAAAAAATCCTATATACATCTTATGGATGTCAGGGGCAATTTTACAGAACTTTCTTGCTACTGGAAGGGGTTCAGCCATGTGGAACAAGTCATAGGATTTTGGTGGTCTTGTCTCTTTTAAAGCTTTAAGATGATATTGCTCGATGATGCCTCTCTTTATGATAGTCTTTTATGTACCCCTTAGTACTGGGAGACAGGGAAAAGTGGCAGATACACATTAATATCTTTTCACCTCTGTCTATATGTCTGTATGTCTATGTGTCTATGTGATAGTATTGTGAGGATGAAGGTGTGTGTGTGTGTGTGTGTGTGTGTGTAGAGCAAGATAAAACCTATAATGACTGCTCGCCAGCATTCTGCTCTATGGCTAAAGTAGAATGAGGTCTAATCATAAGGCAAAATATGAAAACATGCCTTAAAGTACATGAACTCTTTCAAAATCCACATACTTCTTTGAGAGAAAAATGAAATGAAAAACAAAGAATATTGTTATTGACTGTAAATTTATGATAATTGTGCTTAAGAGTCCATGAGAATTACATAACATTTATAGAATGAATGCTTCCGTCATGTTTGTATATAAGTTCAGAAAGAAAGTTCATTACTACAAATATAATTGCCTTTATGTGGGCCATTTTAATAAAATGAAGCATAGCTGTGGGATATTCCCTTTTATAGAAATGGAACATTTCCTTGAAATTAGTATGCCTATCTTCTTAAAGTGTTTGCTCTTAACATACTGACACACACATGTATTTAATTTTGAGTTTTCCTCTGATAATAATTTTAGTGCAGTTTTGCCTTATTTATTTTTTTTGTATTGTTTTATGGTTTCTACATAGGTGGAATAACCTGAAAAACTATGCTTTAGGGTCTCAGGGAATATAGTATTGCTTTTAAATTGTGTGTATTTTTCTCACAGCTAAGTATTTATTAGTTACATGTATAGTATTATATCTCTACATCTGAATATCCTCATAGTGACTGCTACCCATAAGTAATATACATATGTGAGAAAAAGACTACACTTTTTTTTTTTTTTAACTTTTATAGAGACAGAGGGAATTAAAGAGACCATAGAGACCATAGCAGTGAAGCTTCCTTCAGTGTTGTGGAAATGGGCTAAGACTTGGGTTTTGTATATGGCAAACAGCACTCTGTATCAAAGTCAGCTATTATGCTGTTCCCACCCTAATATATATTTGCTTCTTTATTGGATAGAGACAAAGAGCAATTAAGATCAAAGGAGGAGATAGAGATGGAAAGAGTAAGAGAGACACCTCAAACACTGTTTGATTTAGCATAAAGCTTTCCCCCTATAAGTAAGGACCAAAGGCTTGATCCTGGGTCCTTGAGTATTATAACATTTCTGCCCTACCTAGTAAGCCACTACTGGCTTCCTTTAATTTGCGTGTGTGTGTGTGTGTGTGTGTGTGTGTGTGTGTGTGTGCGTGCGTGCTGCAGGTAAAGTCTAAGAGCTTTTTAACATAAAAAGTGAGTACAGATCAGCATTAAAATCATAAAATAATTTTACCTGATGTGAATATTGAGCAGTATACATTTTATAATTGAAATGTCATTATCTCCTGGCAGCTTCACACCTGCCTCCTAGGTGAGGTAGAGTAGTGCTGATAGTTCTTGGTAGCACAGGATACTACCAAAGAATTAGAGTGTTTTCTTTAAAAAGAACTTTGAGCGACAAACATTACATAGAATTAAATACTGAATAATTAAGATTTGAGTAGTCATCAAACTTGCAGAAAAGGAACTGAAAGTACTCTTAAGGGAAGCAAACTAATCAATTGTTATTTTAAAAAAACCTTCATTCAGCATTATGTTAGCCAAACATTCCTTGAGAGTCCTTGTTTTAAGACAAGGCACCCTCATTTTTGTCCCTTGTTTCTTCAAGAGAGTCTTTTAGTAGCTTCTTATTTGAGAAACATCCATGGTTTCTTTTTCTTTTATTTCCTGGTTTCCTTTTTTAAAAACTGAGCTTTTAGTTGCTTTGAAAGCAGTAAATCTCTTCATTTCACTGTTGTCTTTGATAGAGATTATTTCTTTGCCAGCAATTTCTTCTTTCCTGTGTCTGGGAAGACCAGTGTTTTGCTTTCACTTAAATGTAGAATGGAGAAAATTAGACGTTTAGCTTGATATGCCTATATCTGTTTGTTAGCAAGAGCACTATAATCAACAACATTATGAGAGAAGGGGTTGTCCAGATATCTGCTATTAATTTCTAGAGTACTATTACTAATTCCTAAAGAATTAAAGAATGGAAAGGTATGAACAAGTGTGAGGCTGTTACTGCATATTGCCAATTTGCTTTTTTCAAGAGGCTGTACTTGTCTGTCTGTCATAGACTTAATTTAATAGTGTTTTCCTTATTAGTAATGTGTTTTAAATATATATATGAAGTATATCTGAATCTGATAGATTAAACAATGCACTTCCTGATTATCATCTCATGACTTTTCAATGGACACAGAATTAGCCAATACTGAACCATTGCTCCTAGGGAAAATGAAAGGTGAGTTGCTTGCAAGCCTCTCAAATGTTTTGGGCACAAAGGGAAATGGTTCAGTTCTGTTACTCTGTTCCTTTATTTATTCCTTTTTAAAAGTCAGATTGATGAGAAGAAAAAAGTTTAATGATGACATGTCAATTTTAATACATTAGAAAGACTCAGAAGACTAAGTAACTTGCCCAGATGACGTTATTACCATCATATCTTCAGCTAAGACAAATCATCTTGTGTGAAGAGAGGAAAGGGGAAGGCCAGTTATGAAAAGTGACCAGATCCAGCATCTGTGGAGAACTGCCAGGCTAGCTTTGCGGGCGGGAGAGAGAGACAACCAGAGACTCATGGCTGAGTGGTACACAGTTCAGTGGAACACAGCGCAATCTAAGCTATCTCTAATCACAATCCTATCCTTATATATACTCACCAAGTAGGGTGGAGACAGGATGTGACATAGAGAGGGTGGAGCGAAAAAAGACTGGTGGAAATCAGGGTGTACTAGGAGAGGGGGTGGAGCAAAAAGACATCATGAACCAGTGGGGATTAAACCAATGCCCTGCAGGCAGGGCGGTGCTTAGTTAACAGTGGTTATGTAAATAGAATACAGTGTTAAGCAGGGAGGATTAAACCAATGAAACAAAAGGGGTTTTAGAAGCAGAATTAGAAGTGTACCAACAGAGAACAGTCCGGAGAACTCTCAGAAGGCTAGAAATGAACCTATTCTATGATCCTGCAAGTCCTCTCCTGGGAATACATCCTAAGGAACATAACACTTATCCAAAAATATCTGTGTACACATATGTTCTTAACAGAACAGTTTGTAATAGCCAAAACCTGGAAGCAACCCAGGTGTCCAACAGATATAACAGATAAGTGCCTGAGCAAGTTGTGGTATATATACACAATGGAATACTACTCAGCTCTTAAGAACAGTGACTTCACCCTTTTCAGCCCATCTTGGATGGGCCTTGAAAAATTCATGTTAAGTGAAATAAGTCAGAAACAGAAGGATGAATATGGGATGATCCAACTCTCAGGCAGAAGTTGAAAAACAAGATTAGAAGAGAAAACACCAGTAGAACCTGAACTGGAATTGGCGTATTGTACCAAAGTAAAAGACTCCGGGGGTGGGGTGGGAGGGAAGAATACAGGTCCAAAAAGGATGACAGAAGACCTGGGGGGGGGGGCAGTGTATTGTTAGATGGAAAACTGGGAAATGTTATGCATGTACAAACTATTGCATTAACTGTTGAATGTAAAGCATTAATTTCCCAATAAAAAAATTTAAAAAAAAAGAAAAAAGAAAACCAACCAGAATGAATACGGAAGAAGTGTACTATAGTTTAGATAGACTTAAGTTCTGTTTTCTCCATTGAAAGATAAGAGGTAGGTCTTCAATACAGAGTAAAGAGAATCCCCTTACTGAGGAGGCCAGAGAAAATGTTAACAAAAAGTTCCACCTGAACCCAACCAATCAGAGACGAGCAGGCCCCAAATACTGAGGGAGAATAGCCCTTGACCCAAAACCAACTGTTTCTTGCTGTTGACCCGAAACTGTTCCTTGTTCCGCGTCAATATTTCCTCCTGTACCCATCCTGTGATAACTATGAAAAGGTGGGATGTAAATGATCTTCGTCACAGACTCTCCCCTCTCGCCTTGCGTAGAAGGGCGGCCCAAGCTAGTCACCATTTTCTCAAGATGACCCTAGCATGTCGGTGAGTATGCTGTGTCTTAATTTACCTAAAGTTTGTGATGCTTGATCACTAATTCTGTAATTCTTTGCAGAAATCTACCATGATGAGTCAGACAGTATGGGCGATACACGAGGGTCTTAGAAAACAGCCTAGGGTTTTTATAAAAGACTTTTATATGATCCTGAGGCTCCTAGGCCTGTTGCTCCATTCCTGACACTACAACCTAGAGCTGAGCAAACTCTGGTTTAAAAAGAAAAACAAACAAAAAACATAAAGGTCAGTTTCCTGGATACATGGTTTCTGAGGTGGATTCTCAAGTTAAACCTTTATTAGTATATCTATATAAAGAAAATAAGAGGGGTCAGGCAGTCGTACAGTGGGTTAAGCGCACATGGTGCAAAGTGCAAGGACAGGTATAAGGATCCTGGTTAGAGCCCCAGGCTCCCCACCTGCAGGGAGTTCCTTTCACAAGCTGTGAAGCAGGTCTGCAGGTGTCTATCTTTCTCTTCCCCTCTCTGTCTTCCCTTCCTCTCTCTATTTCTCTCTTTTGTCCTAGCCAATATCAATAACAACAATTATAATAACCACAACAATGATTAAAAAAAAAAAGAAAGAAAAAAGAAGAACAAAGACTGAAATAGACCAAACATTCAGTCAGGGAGTCTTGGAGAAAAGTAGTGGTTATAATTTCTAAATGTTTGTTCAAAGTATCGTCAAATGGGATGAGGGTAGGCAGGTTAAAAATCTCTGATGTCAGCATTTTTGTGTCATAAATATTCTCTCCTCAGAAAGAGACTGATAATAAAATTACCATAAATCCTATTCAGGTAGAGACTACTGAAATTTGCATAGACAGACATTCTAAACCTTTTTTTTTTCTTCTCCTGCTTGCTTTCCAAGGAAGATTGTCTTTTCAAAAAAATTATATATATATATATATATGTATATATTCCTGTGAATATTCACATACATATGAATCATCTTTTTAATCTTTTTTGGGGGGGGATAGAACAGAGAAATTGAGAGGGGAGGGGAAGATAAGAGAGGGAGGGAGAAAGATAGACACCTGCAGACCTGCTTTACCTTTAGTGAAGCATCTCCCCCCCTCAGTTGGGAACCTGGGGCCTTGAACGGGGATCATTGCAAGGGTCCCTGCCCTTCCTAGTATGTGAGCTTAACCTAGTGCACCACTGCCCAGCCCCCTTTATCTTTCCTATATCAGTAAGATTTAGCTAACTCCCTCTAAGCTAAGCTTAAGAGGAAAGGAGTTCTTTTTTTCCTTAAATGACTTTGCTAAGACTATGTTGTATAATATTTGTGATTCCATTAAATAAATTTTAATGCCCTGTGTATCTGTAAAATTAATTGAATAAAATTCACCTTCTAGTTTATAGATTTATGCTTAGATTACAGACTAAATCCCTATGTTCATGTAATTTTGTTTCTTTTTTGTAATATTTATTTGCTAGAGACAAAAAATAAGTGAGATGGAAGGGAAGGGAAGAGGACGAGGAACACCTGCAATACTGCTTCATCATTTTTAAAGCTCCAGGAACTTCTCCCCTGGAACAGGGGCTTGAACCCAGGTCCTTGCACATGGGTACATGTGCATTCAACCATATGTGTATAGTTTCTATATGTGTGTTGGTAGAGATTTCTGTAATTTGGCTAGTGTATTGACCATTATGTTATTTCATACATTCACTATTTTATGCAAATATGGTGTTTTGCTCAGAACATTTAAAGAAAGTTATATTTGCATGTTGGAATTTTCCTTTATTCTTCAACTCTTTACTAGAGATTTCTCTTCCATACCATCATTTCTCTCCTTCGGTTTGGGCTTCAACGAGGTATAGATGCGCTATACATACTTATATTTAAGGTCTCTCTACTCAGGACACCTCAGATTGCACTGCTAGATCAGCCTAGAGCAACAAACAGTTCGCTAAAGATACAGATACCAAAAATATATCTGCATTTTTTTTTCTTTTAACCACAGCACTGTTCAGCTCTGGTTTATGGTGGTATGCGGGATTGAATTTGGGACTTGAAAGCCTTAGGCATGAAAGTCTCTTTGCATAACTATTATGCTATACCCCCACCCTATATCTGCATTTTCAGTATGACTCCAAGTGCTTTTCTTAAAGGCAAGGGCAAAGGAAGTTGTGAAAGCCATGTGATTCTTCTTCTAGCATTTGCCCTTCTTCTTCCGTAGCCAGTCAAGAGCGTCAGGTTGAGCCTGATGTAAGGTTTCGAGACCTCCTTTGAATCTGGAGAGGTGGCAGTCGTTGACTATGTGGGTCATAGTCTGTCTGTAGCCGCAGGGGCAGTTCGGGTCGTCTCTGGCTCCCCAGAGATGGAACATAGCTGCGCACTGGCCATGGCCTGTTCGATAGCCATGTGATTATGTAAAGTGACTTAAATGCCTGAGGCTCTGACCTCCCAGGTTTTATGCCTGCTTACAGTGGAAGTCAGAGTTGTGTAGTAGTCAGTTTAAATAAATAAACAAATATTAAATAAAAGGCCTCTGGGGGTTGGGTAGGGTTTGGCCAGCCTCTATAGCTACAAATTTATCTAAGCTACAAATTTGTCTACCTTCCCTCCTTTCTGATGCTTCAACTCTAACCTACTTCAGATGTGTTAATTTAATACTTAAATCTTATTTCAAAGTTATATAGTCCCAGTGCTGCAGTCTCTTAATTTCTCTTCACAGATTATAGGATTTCTTTTATCTTTTCTAGTCTTTCAATCTTTTGTTGGGGGCACAGCTGAGTCTTCCTTTTCGATTCTCTGCATAATTTTTAAAGCCATTTTTAATTTGTGATTAATAATGGTTTATGAGATGGTAAGATTACAGAGTGTAGTTCCACATCATACCCACTCCCAAATTCAGTGCCTGAAGGTGATCTTGTTTAGCAAAATAAGAAGATGAAAGACAGCTACAAATGGTTTCACTCATATGTGGAATCTGGAGAACTGAAAGGCATGAACTTGCAAAACAAAACAAAATCACACAAACTGTCTCTAAGACATTGTGAGAACTATGGTGGTTATCACTGGGAGGCTAGAAGCACAAACCTCTCCATAAATTTTTTATTAATTCCCTTTTGAAATTCAAGTAACTGCAAATGAAATTTTTCTTCCTTTCATGATTCCTTGGAGGCACAATGAAATACTGCTGAAGGGTTTAGTAAGGGGAGATATATAAAAACTAATCATATTTTATGTTATTGCATTGATAGTTTTTTAAAAAGAAACTACCAATTTAAATTTGTTTTTGGCACTTAACTCATCTATGCTTAACATATGCCTACACACGGCATATCTTCTTTATTTTGTGTATTTTCTCATCCTTTAATTTTTTTAACTTTTTAAAAATATTTATTTATTCCCCTTTTATTGCCTTTGTTGTTTTATTGTTGTAGTTGTTATTGATGTCATTGTTATTGGACAGGACAGAGAGAAATGGAGAGAGGAAGGGAAGACAGAGAGGGGAGAGAAAGACACCTGCAGACCTGCTTCAAGGCTTGTGAAGCGACTCCCCTGCAGGTGGGGAGACAGGGCTTGATCCTTACTCTGGTCCTTGCACTTTGTGCCAAGTGCACTTAACCCGCTGTGCTACCACCTGACTCTTTCATGCTTTAATTTTTAATCATCATATATACTTCTATATTTTTTATTCATTTCTTTAAAAAATTTAAATTATTTGTGAGTTTTTTCTTTTCTGTAGATACTTATGTTATTCGATGTTTCTCTTGATATCTTTGATAAAGTTAGATATTTGCTGCGTTTACTTTTCTTTTTCAGTTATTTCCTTATTTATTGATAAGAGACAGAAATTGAGAGTAATGGAGGAGATGGAGAGGAGGAAGAAGAGAGAGACACCTGCATCACTGGTTCTCTCCTTATGAAACTCCCTCCCTGCAGTGGGGACTCAGGTCTTGAACCTGGGTCCTTGCATATGGTCACATGCACGTAGTGGTTGCACCACCATAAGGCCCCTTATTTGTGTGTTTTAATACCTCATTTTTTTTATCTGTTACTATATGAACCTCCCTTTTTTAATTTTTAGTACATTCTTACTAAAACGCTTCCTACTTTCCACTTGATTTTTAGTCATTAAATTTTAAAATTTCTAGTTATTACAATCGAAGCATTGAACAAATAGTTTATTGTGAAAGCTACCAAAGTTAGTAATACTACTTAAATTTATATGTCTTTAATATATATACATATATATTGCAATATTTTTTTCTAGAACTAATGCATTTCATGAATCTCTTTCTGTGTTAACAGTTCTTTTGTGGTATCATGTTTATTCCTTTACTTGCTAATTACTTCTGATAACTTTACACAAAAGGATATTTTAACAGGTGACAAAATTCTTGAGTACAGAATAATCTTTCTTTAGACTTTGGAATTGATACCTAGGCCCCCAAAGAACAGGATTATCTGATTCCTGAGGTTAGAAGGTGATCTTATATTAATCAGTCACCCCAGTGCTCTGCCAACAGTTAATATGCTAAATGAATTTGGAAAATAAAATGATAGCTTCAGGGGCTCACATCTCACCTTGTTTCTGCCAGCCTTGCCCTTTTGAAATAATGAAGAATAGTTAAGAACTTTTATGGGTCTTTGTTCTAAGAGAAAGTTTGATAATCTAAAATACAGAAAAGTCTCAAGCCTTGAATACCTCCCTGCTGGCCCTTAAATTCGGTTACTAGTTTACAAGTCTTTCTTCATCACCACCACCCTCCAGCACACAACTATCACCTCACACACATTTTTGTATAAATGCATATAAATATGTTCCCTTTCTTTAAAAGTCTGAGAAGGTTGACTTCAGTAATAACCCTAGCTTCTATTGGAAGTTCAAACATCAATAATAGTGCCCCCCCCCCCCAAAAAAAAGTGACTGTGACTGTAGTACCATTATCCCATAAAACTAGGAAAAACAACAAAAACTCAACTGAAAAATCAACAAAATACAACCAGGACTTCCTTAGAATTCAGTAACCCAGAGGGACTTATGGAGGCATGGCTGTGGAGGAGGAACCATTTCAAATCACAGACGTGAAAAACTAGATATCCATTTCCCCAATTGGTTTCTATCTTTCCCTAGTGGGGTAGGGTTCTGGTGAGGTGAGGTTTCAGGACAGATTGGTGAGTTCATTTTGCCCAGAGAGTTCAGGATGAAATCATAGTAGCTACTTGGTGGCTGAAATTCAGTAAGTTATAAAGCAGGACAAAATTTTTAATGAATAGGAACCATAAAGGAGGAATAGAGCAGGTAAGAATAGGGATTTTAGGGAAGATAGAAGCTAGGAAGTCAACTTTAGGTATTTTCCTAGGGGCCATTGACACTGGTAATTTTTTTGCTGGAGTTTGATAGCTAACTAGCAGGTGAACTAATGTTGTCTAGGAAGATGATATCAGAGTTGAGAATAGGACTAAAAAGCTGGATCAGGGCAGAGAGTAGCTCCCAAAGTAGAAAAAATATATAAAAATACAAGTACCTACCATGCAAATCTGACCTGGGGCCCATATCTATTCATATTTAGCACAGGAGCCTATGTAACCTCTGAGTCCATCAGTCTGTGCTTGAATTTTTTTAAATTAATTTTTATTTATAAAATGGAAATATTCATAGGACTATAGGATAGGAGGGGTACAATTCCACACAATTCCCACCCCTAGAACCCATATTCAGTCTCCTCCCTTGATAGCTTCCCTATTCTTTATCCCTCAGGGAGTATAGACCCAGGATCATTATGAAGTACAGAAGGTGGAAGGTCTGGCTTCGGTAATTGCTTCCCCACTGAACATGGGCATTGTCAGGTCAGTCCATACTCCCAGCCTGACTCTCTTTCCCTAGTGGGGCAGAGCTCTGGAGAGGCAGGGCTCCGGGACACATGGTGGGGTCCTCTGCCCAGCAAAGTCAGGTTAACATCATGGTATCATCTGGAAACTAGTGGCTGAAAAAGAGTTAAGATATAAAGCAGAACAAATTGTTGACTAATTCTGTGTTTGAAATTTATGGTGACACTAAGAACATTCTAGGCTTCACTCACTTCAGGGCAAGTTTTCCTTGAAAGGCAGAGTAGGGTGACCCAGCCCCACTTAGGAGCATGAGGCAATTCTTACTATTGGTATTTCATAGTGAGGGTTCAGTCCTGAACAATGATGTTTCTGATGTAATTGACCAGTGATGGTGGAGAGAAGATAATAACAGTAGAAGTCTAGGCCCTTTGAGTCTATGGCAGAGTCCATAGATTACCTGACTATAGCCCGAGCTGATGGGGTAGGCTGGCAGTGGCAAAGGCCATTTTTAAGTGAACCAAAATATTGGCCTTTTCCTGTCTTTGTAGTCTTTTTTTTTTTTTTAACTTGTAAAGGTTAGACTTTTTTCCCAATTGTTACAGCATTGAACATCATTTATTGTATCCAAATTAGTGTTACATTTATTGGGTCTGTCCAGTAGGTCTAATCTATCTAACACTTTGTTTAATTCTCTTGTTTCTTTGTTAATTCTCTGCCAGAATGAGCTATCAATTTGAGAACGTGGAATGTTGAAGTCTCCTCATTACTGTGTGGCTGTTTATATGACTTCATAGCTCTCTCAATAGATGTTGTTTAGATGGCTGCTCATTGGCTACAGATGTTAATAAGTGTTAAGTCCTCTTGGTTGACTGATACTCTGATCATAACATAATGTCCATCCCTAACTTAGGTTGCTATTTATTTTAAAGTCAGTTGTGTCAGATATAGGAATAGCTGTTCTTGCCTCCTCCTCCCCCTCTTCTTCCTCCTTTTTGTCATTTAACCTGTATGATAGCTTTCCATCCTTTCACTTTGAATCTGTGTTTGTCCTTTCAGTTAGATGAAATTCTTGCAGACAAGATATGGTTTGGTTATATTTTCTGATTCATTTTCCTACTCTGTGCATTTTAGTGGATGAATTCAAGCCATTGACATTTATTGATATTATGAATTTAAAATATCTTACTGTCATTACTAAACTTTTCTGAGTGTTCTGATATATGGCATGTTTTTGATGATGTTACTGTCTATAGGAGACCTTTTAGAATCACTTGCAGCAGGTTTGGTGATAGTTGATTTCTTCAACTGTTCCTTGTCTGAGAAAGTTTTTAATTTCTCCATCTAGTCTGAATGACAGTTTAGCAGGATACAGTATTCTTGGATGAAAGCCTTTCTCTTTGAGCACTTGATACCTATCTTGCCATTCTCTTCTGGCTTTTAGAGTTATTATGGAAAAATTTGTGGATAATCTTACGGTTTTCCTCTCCATGTGGTTCTTTGTTTTTCTTTTGCAGCCTTCAGAATCTATCATCATTACTCTTGTCTTGATGTCTCTAGGTCTCGGTTGATTCTCTTTGAGACTCTCTGGGATTCTTGGGTATATATGTCCTTTCTATTATTTATAGTGGGGAAGTTTTCTTCTATTATCTCCTGTATTTTGCCTTCTTCCTCTTCCTCTCTTTCTCCCTCTGGCAAGCCAGTAATGCATATATTACTTCTTTTGAGGTCATCCCCTATATCTCTATTGTGATTTTCAGTGTCTCTTAATCTCTTTTTTAGTTCATTTACTTCTCTCTTAGTCCTCATACCACTGTGTCCATCCCTAAGTTTTTTTTTTTCTCTCTTTTTATTTCTATTTGGAAAGAAAAATGAGGCCAGTAGAGCACTCATCACCATGTGCAATTACCTGTGTTCAAGTCCTTAGTCTTTAGCTGTAGGGTAGAAGCTTTATGAGCAATAGGATAGTGCTGCCAATACCCATGTCCTATGGAGAAGCACTTACAGAAGCTAGACTTTCCACCTTCCTCACTATATAAGTAACTTTGGTTCATACTCCTAGAGGAGGAAAAATTACTGGAAGATGAGCAGAGGGCTTTGAATTCCAATTCTACCAGGAATTAAATTTCCAGAGAGAGAAAAGGGAAATAAATAAATATTTTTTTTAAAAAAGGGAAGGGCACTCAGAAGTAGTAGGTATGACATACAAAGGAAGAGATGGCAGGATAAAAAATGGGCAAATTTCTATAAGTTATATATAGATAGTTATAAAAATCATAGTTGACCCATGTATGTGACCTTTGGAGAACTAATACAGTTTACAGTGGAGGGGATGGGGATAAAGAACTCTGGTGGTGAGTAAGGTGTGGAATAATGGATACCTCTGTTATCTTATAATTTTGTAAATCAATATTTTACCACTCTTCCTTTCTCTGCTTCTCTCTTCCCCCATAATAATAAATAAGACTTTAAAAATATTTCTCTTTGTAATACTTTTCCCCACCCCTTTTATTTAATGAGGGAGTAAGAGAGAAAGAGGAATACCAATGTACCACTCTGACATATGCAGTGCTGGGGCTAAAAGTCAGTTCTTTATGCCACTGTGTCACTTCCTAAGCTGCTTTCTCTCTCTTCCTATTTCTATATGAAAAAAAAAAAAAAAATGTAGCCAGTAGAGCACTCATCACCATGGATAATTACCTGTGTTCAAATCCTTAGTCCTTACCTGCAGGGTAGAAGTTTCATGAGCAATAGGCTAGTGCTATAGATATCTTTTTTTTTTTCTTTCTTTCTCTCTTGTTCTCTCACTCTTTCTCACTTATCAAAAAAAGGCCATGAGAAACAATAAGAGTCCTGACTGAGCCCAAGTGATAACTCTGGTGGCAAAAAACAAAGCAAACAAATAAACAACAACAAAAAATGCTTATGAATACTTAAAAGTTAAAACTATAGCAAAAGATTCCCTATTGTTGATTTTTAACTCACATTTTAAAGTATGAATAAGAAAAATTTAATAAAAGAAAAACTCAATGTCTTGAGATAGCATGGCTAGCAGAGTAGTTGAGCATATGTTTTGCATACCTGTGACTCCAGGTTCTATCTTCATCATCAAATGTGGTCAGAATAGTGTACCAGTCTTTCTACCCTCCCCTCCTTCTCAGAGAATTTCTTCTTTTTATCCAACTGCTTAAGTTTCAAAGAATGTGTATATGTTTATAATGGCTGAACTTACATCCCAATTTAATTAGTTGATCTGTGAATCACATTCTATGTCTCCCACAAGTAAGACAATCCAATATGAATAACCACACTAAGTGAGAAGCCAAGAAGTGGCATTTCGTAAGTAAGTCTTTTCAGTGATTACCCTTTTACTTACAGGATAACAATTATGCTCTTTGCAAAAATTACGTTCATTACACTACATATTTACTCTTTGGATGGTTTTCCTAGGACTCAAGTTACTTTAAAGTTTTCTAGTCAACATTTGTGTATAATATATAATTATCTTAAAAAGACATTTAGAGTTGAATTTTCTACATGAAATGGATGAGGCAATTTCTCAAATACCAGCCATTTGTGATACATACTCAGCATAGATCATAAAAACCTAGGCTAAAATATTTTAATTTGGTTTCAGTGCATCTTCAAACAAATTAAAATGGTGACATTGCCTCTAGTTTGCTTTATTGTAAGATAAACATAATAATGCTTTCATTCAGTTAACAATAATGAAGCAGAATGTAGTTGACATTAACAAATTATCTTGACATTTAAGAGTTAAAACATTCCACCCTTGGGTTAATAATCATGAGTTTTCAGACAAAGTATTTTAGTATTACCATGTTTTTTTTAATAAAATTATCCTTAAAACGAATTGGGTACAGAATTGGCACAGATTTTAAAATATTGACTTTAAGCAACTTGGTAGAATTCATGTATGTCTTACTTTCATAAATGCTTTCTTCGATGAACTGATATTTCGTATTGTAGTCATAATACATGACAATCCTATATAATCTATCAATAGTCACACCATCAACCTATAGGCTTTCAGCTCAATAAGGCAAGAATAAGAGGCTTGGTACACTCTCATTACTCCTGATATTAAAAAAAATATTATGGGGACAAGGTGGTGGCACACTTGGTTAATTGCAAGTGTTAATATGTTCAAGGACTAGAGAGAGTTCAAGCCTCTGATCCCCACCTGCAGGTAGAAAGCTTCAGAAAATGTGAAACAGTGCTGCAGGTGTCTCTCTCTGTTTCGCTCTCCCTTTATCCACCTTCCCTCTTAATTTATCTCTGTCCTATCAAATAAAATCAAGTTTAAAAAAAACCTATCTGTTTATATCCTTCTCCCTTTCTCACTGGTGTAGGGAAGCAGAGGGATGAATACAAGCTGTGATTCTTCCCCATGGATTCAAAGAGTAACTCCTAATCATAACAGTTTATTGTAAATATATAGTGAGTTCTATTAGCTACTTCTTTTTTTTAAATTGTAGTCATATAAATCACTATTTAATTAATATGAGAGGGGGAAAATAAGTGCTATAATTCTGTATTTGTTTTTCTCTTTTTGACTTATTTCACTTAACATAGTGTCTTCAAGTTCCGTCTAAGATGAGATCATTTGTACTAGTTGAATAGGGTGGGCCAGGGATATAGTATAATGGTTATGCAAATAGACTCTTATGCGTGAGGCTCTCTGGCCCTAGCTTCAATTCCTTGCATAAATCAGAACTGAGCTGCTCTGGTAGAACAATAAATAAATAAATAAGTAAAAATTCAACAGTCACGTAGTGATACCCAGTTTGTGTTTTATTTCAACTGCTAAAAAATGTGTAGATTTTATTATATGTACACCTGCTAAATTCAGCATTTGGTCTGCGTGATTCCATTTATTAGTGACAGAATAATGTGGAATTTAATGTGCAAATGCAACCACTAGATTTATATATTTTGATTATGCTAACAACTTCAGTCACTTTCCAAGCCTTCTTTCGCCTAATTTTCTGTTGTGGCTGCATTTTTAGAATTTCTATTCCCAGTGAGACTTCTGATAGCATTATCTGGTATATTGGATTGTATCTGTATAGCTCATTGCCTCTGTAGCTACACATGTGGAAAAGTTCCCAGATCTCTACCTGGCTTTACCAATCAGTCTTCATGTGTTCTTGAATCCTCACTAGCAACAGAAGTTGCTAAGGTAACTTCATCCTTAGCAACAGAAGTTTTATATATATGCATATGAACAGACATGTAAATGCATGTCCAAATATGTGTGTGTGTGTGTGTGTAAGTGTGTGTAAATGCATATCCAAATACGTGTGTGTGTGTGTAAATGAACTCATGCTTAGGCTCCAAGGAAACCTATTTATATTGTTCCAAAGAGCCACATGATATAGGGGGTCCAGATTTCATGTTCATATGGAGTTAACTCAACAGATACTTTCTTATCCTCTCTTACTTTAGTTGTATAAAGTCATTTCTCCAATGCAACTAAAATTATATTTACCACTATTTCAAATAAGATTAAAGACATTTCTTTAGAGGGGCTGGGCAGTGGTGCATCTGGTTGAGCACATATCTTATAATGCGCAAAGCCCCGAGTCCAAGTCCCTGGTTCCCACCTGCAGACAGAAAGCTTTGTGAGTGGTGAAGCAGAGCTTCAAGTATCTTTCTGCCTCTCTCCCTTTCTATCTCCCCCTTCCCTCTTCCTTTCTGGTTGCCTCTATCCAATAAATAAATAAATAATAATATAATTTTTTATTAGAAAACTATTTTTTAGAAAATAATTGATATAGTGCTGCACATTGCTTGATCTACTCATGGGCTTTGCCTACATTTCATTTTACTTATGTATTTAATTTATTATTAAGAGTACGCTACAAGCTTCTAAGATTACAATGTGTAGTTCCACACTACATCCACAGCTTATGTTCTGTATGCCCACTCTCCCACCTCCCAAAGATAACCACCATAGTTCCTACAAGTCTTAGAAACAGTTCAGTTCCTAGTATACAAAGGGCATTTTCAAAATTAAGAATCAATTGATTTTAGGTAAAAACACGTCCATAGCATATTAAAAACAGTACACTCTAAATTAGCCACCATTGTGAAAATATGATGGTCTATAATTTACTCGAAAATCTGAAGGCAAAGAACTTAGGAAGCACAGCCCTTAACATAATATTAGACAGCTTGTTGCTGTTTGTCGTTGTTTGTTTGTTTTTATTTGGGGGCCAAGTTCATGTGTATCAGTTATCTTGATTCCACATATGAGTGAAACCATCTGGTAGTTGTCTTTCATCTCATACTTCATTGAGCAACTTTAGTTTCATCCATTTTGTCCTAAATGACACACTATCATCTTTTTTTTATTATAGTCATACATAGTCATACATAGTCCATGGAATATATATATATATATAGTCATACATAGTCCCTTAGCTTCTTCTTCTTCTTTTTGTAAAGATTTTATTTATTAATGAGAAAGATAGGAGGAGAGAGAGAGAAAGAACCAGACATCACTCTGGTCCATGTGTTGCCAGGGATCAAACTCAGGATCTCATGCTTGAGAGTCCAATGCTTTATCCACTGCACCACCTCCCAGACCACCCCCCTTAGCTTCTTTAGCCAGTCATCTAATAGTAAGCATTTAGTCTGCTTCTACTCTTTGACTATTTACCCAGATTTTAAAGATTTGCTGCTATAAAGAAAACAAGACTATATTAAGAAGCTGTAAAGTCAATAAAGTAATTATAAATATTTCCTGAGAGCTGCCTATGGTTGTGATATTATGTTAAGTGCGATGCTTTGTCAAGTTCTTTGCCTCTAGATTTTTAAGTAAATTATAGAACATTATATTTTCACAATGGTGGCTAATTTACAGTGTACTATTTTTAATATGTTTTAGACTTGTGTTTTTACCTAA
Source organism: Erinaceus europaeus (assembly GCF_950295315.1). NCBI lineage: Eukaryota > Metazoa > Chordata > Mammalia > Eulipotyphla > Erinaceidae > Erinaceus > Erinaceus europaeus. The sequence continues at coordinate 60,227,222 of NC_080179.1, read as the reverse complement.
AATCAATTGATACTTAATTCTGAAAATGGCCGTTGTACTCTAGGACCTGAATAGCTAACTCTTAATGAGACATATGCTGATGGCTTTTGAAAATATCAATTAATAGTCTTATTAAATTCATAGCTGAGGAGACTGTTATATTATGCACGTTAGATTTTTTTTCTTAATTGCCATGGAGCACTGAGATCTGAGGTCCTCATATTACTAAGAGTCCATTTCATTATAAAGCTGAAGTTAATAGCCTGAAGGAAAACATTTGAGAAATCTGAAAATCAGTTGTAGGTGAACAATAGTACTTAAAGTACTCTAGGATATATTTAATGTTTCTGTCGCTATGTTATTCTTGATAATGCACAGAACAGATGGAGTAATACCAGTTGATATTATATAATGGTTACCTAAGTAGAAATTCACAATAACTTGTCTCAATTAAGCACCTGAGTATTTTTTTAAGGTAAAAATGTATTAAAAAGAAACAGAAAACTCTTTGCTGATAGAGGGATATCTCTCAAATCGATTCCTCCTCCAAACAAGGAAGGAGAATCAGAGGTTAATTAATGAACTCCTTTCTAAAATCTAAAATCCCTACTAGTGCCCATTTCTTGTGGAGAACTGGGCTTAAGTCTGAAGGGAGTCCTCAGAGCCTGTTCTCGCCTGGAAGCACTTTAGTATTTGCAAGGATGAATGCTGAGAAAAACTGAAAACAGATATTCAACAAATAATAAATAATTATCTTCCTTATTAGAATTCACATATGACATTTTCTGGTCATATCAAACATTTTGTATTTGTTCTAGAGATACCAAACTGCATGACCTAGATAGATATAGTGTGATTTCCGACTAGCCATTAACATTTTAACATGGATTTATTTGTTTTTTTAATTGTTTTTAAAAAAAAATTTCTTTATTAAATAGAGACAGCCAGAAATTGAGAGGGTAGGGGAGAGAAAGAGAGACACCTGCAGCCCTGCTTCACCACTTGCAAAGCTTTCTCTCTGCAGGTGGGGACCGGGGGCTCGAACCCTGGTCCTTGAGCTCTGTAACATGTGCACTAAACCAGGTGCGTCACCACCCAGTCCCTAATATGGATTTATTATACCTAAAAGGTCTTCATATTTATCTAACATGATCTTCACAAAAATAATTTAAAGTGCATTTAAATTTTGTTATAACCATTCCAAGAAGGGGTTAAAGATTTTGTATTTTCTGTCCATAATCATGTAATGGTTTTCCATCATTATTCCCTATAAATTCTCAATTTCAATGTTTTATGAGACATCAACTAGCATTCATTGAAACTTTATTATTTAATGAGTTTCATTCTAAGCTCTGTCAATTTTTAACATAATTACCAAGCACAATGCTCCTTATAGAAGTTTATCATTATCATTTATAATTAAATAGAGTTTCAGAGTTTGTGGTGACGTTATATGCCCTGGCACAGTGCTGAAGTCAGCCTTGGCGACAGAAGGCTGACAGTACACAGTGATCTGCGCAGGCGCATGGTGGCCTGTAGGTGAGTCTAGACTGTGCTGATGTGCAAAGCATTGTGGGTAGGCTGAATAGATTTAAAAAGGACATCTGCGGGAACTCTGGGGCCTTTTTGGCTGCGGCTTCTTCTGGTTAGATGTATCTCGTTGGAGGTGCTCCAGGCATCCATCTGCCATGCCTACTTCTCCTGGGAACTGAACACATGTGACTCTGCTAGCCAGTAAACTTTTAGACCCCTCTACAGCCATGAGCAACCTTTACCATAGCTGATAATTGTTTATCTTATGGGGCTAAACTTTGATAATCATATTCAGACTTTATAGACCTAGCATACGCTTAACCCTTGATGATAAGTGCTTATTTTGCCTTTTATCTGTTTCACCTTAATAAACCTTGTATTGTTTAAACCAGTTCCCAGCTCCCCGCTTCTATGCGCCACAAGCAGCAGCAGCCCCAACCCCCACTCCAATTTTTGTTAATTTACTACAAGAGTTACAATATTTTGTTCTACTAACTATTGTAAATAAGTTTTCCTAACTATTTATATTATCTTTGAAATACTTAAGGGAGAAAATGTGCGGTTAGTTAAGTCATGTGTCACAGATTATAGACAACATTAAATCATTCCATTTTTAGCAATATTAAGCTTTGATTATAAAAAGGAAAATTCTTTGCCATTTTATGTTTTTAATGTGGCATCAGAAATGAACCCAGGCACATAGGCAATATCCTACTGAGAGATGTTCTATACTACATGCTAATATACTATACGCTCATTTAATTTCTCTTTTTTCTTATAATATTTCACTTGTGGTTCCAAAAATATTTCAGAATTGTTTTCTCTATCTTTTTTTTATAAATTATCATTTGGATTTTGAATACGGTTTGTCTTGAATATGGAATTTGCTTTATAGAACATGCAGCATTTGATAACACTTAGCTCCCAGTTTATGAGTCTGGATCTTCTTATTATTTTTTAATGTTACTTTCTATGCATTTTAAAAATATCTTAACAAAATCCAACGATCCATCATATTTATGTTAAGTTTACTCTCGGGCTTTTGATCCTTTTTGACAAATTGTAACTATTCTGTTAATTTCTGTATTGGGGGGCAAGCAGGTAGCTAATTGCACACATTACAGTGTACAAGGACCTGGGTTCAAGTCCTTGGGCTCCACCTGCAGGGGGAAAGCTTCACAAGTAGTAAAACAGGGCTGTTGGTATCTATCTCTCTGTCTCTTTCCTGCCTCCCTCTCCCCTCTCAATTTCTCTCTGTCTCTATCCAATAATAAATAAATAAATAAATAAATAAATAAAATGTTTTAAAAAGTTAAAAAAGTAAATTAAAAATTATCTATTTTATAAAATAGAAAGAAAAAAGGAAAAAATAGTCACAGGGAGTGGTAGACTGCATGGGGGAGTAAAAAAGAAAATATTACTGACTGCAGAGATAATAATGTGATTGCATAAAATTTAGAGATAGAGCTAAGCTAATTTAGCCACTAAAAGGGCTTGAAATCTTCAACATCATTAAAAAATGGCGACAGGGAATGGACAAAAATTTTCACAAAAGAAGATATCCTGGATGGTCAACAGACTTATGAGGAAAAAAAAAAAGTGCCCAAAAAGCACTATCAGAGAAGTGAGAATAAAGTTTTATTTTTTATGTCCTGAGATTTCAAGTCCTTGTCTTTATTCTTCAACACCATTAAAAAATGGAGACAGGGAATAGACAAAATCTTCACAAAAGAAGATATCCTGGATGATCAACAGACTTATGAGAAAAAAAAAAGTGCTCTAAAAGCACTATCAGCCAAATGAAAATAAAGAAAATAAGATTTAAAAAATCTTTTTTTGTTGTGTTCTGCATTTAGAAATGCAGAAGATTAATGTATAGAAATTTGTATCTTGTAATTTCACTAAAGTCACTTAGTTCTTATAATTTTTATTTGAAATCTTTAGGGTTTTCTATGTATATTGTCATGTGAGCTGCAGATAGCAATAGTTTTATACTTTGGATTCCTTTTATATTTTTTCTTGCAAAATTTCTCTGGATAGAACTTTCAAAACTGTGTTGAAAAGTAGTGATAAGTATAAATTTACTAATCGTTGCTAAAAATTGTTTTTTTTTTTCACCATAAAGCATGTTAAGTATGTTCCTAGTTGTGGGTTATTAGCTTTGATTATATTGAGATATGTTCTTTTTACTCCATATTCTCTTGATTTTTACCAAACACTTTTTCAGTGAGTGTTCATGTGATCGATCAGTTTTTATCTTTCAGTTGTAGCTGCTGTAATTTTAGTTTTAGCATGCTTCTTTTCTAAGCAGGAAAGGTGGCAAAAGGAAGAGAATTGATGGGACAACTCAGGCTGAAAATGTATGCTTGTTTCTCTTCCACTAAATCAAATGCCAGTCCATGTGCTTTCTGAACCTTTACCCTTTGTTTATTTTAATATAGAGATCACAGTATCAGTGTTTCTGGGTGGGTGACAGAGTCCTTCAAACCTGGGTCATGCACATAAGCAATACACTTTCCAAGTGAGCTATTTCATTAGCTCCAAAGCTCCAGAATTTGTGGCTGGTTTCTCTCAAGTTTCAAAATCTCTCACTTCTTAAAGTCCAGGAAAATGGGTCTTTAATACTTTCACTCTGAGACCTTCTTGAGACTCAACATCCAATCGCAGGGTTCTCCTCACAAGTAGCATGGTACTTCATACTGCAGCAGTCTGCTGTGCTATCACTGGTCCACTTGTGCATACACTCAGCCAGCTTGTTCTGTCAAGGCTCCCATCCTCACTCTCTTTCACTGCATAGCGAGTGAATAACAACTCAACAGAGTAAAATGGTGGTCAATTCAACAGAGTAGGTGATATGTTGGTGTGAGGAACTAATGGGTAATAGTTGTTTCTAGTTTCACTCAAGGGAGAGACTTGCCAAGGCGTAGCTGATTTGCTATAGTGTCACTTAGTCCACAATTATCAACTAAACCCAGTGTTTTAAAGGGCACAGAAAGTATCTAGATTTCACTTGCTGACTACCTAAAAATAAATTTTCAGACAATATTAGAATTGTTTGGGGGGAATAAAATAAGGTAAACATCCTTCATATTTCTCCTGGGTGAAATGATTCTTCTCAATCTGTTAAGAGTGTCCTGAGAAATTTATAGACCTTTTGCGAACTATGTCCAAGAACAGAGGAGAGAATTCTCTGAGGCAGGATATGCCTGACTAGCACCACCTGCTCAAATTATAAGATCAAAGGGCAGCTCTATGAAACAGGCAAGTCACATTCACACCGGGAACAGATGTTCCTGTTAATACTTGAAAGACTGCAAAAGACACTACTTACCTATACCATAATGTAATTAGGGTATAAAGAAAACAATATAGTTTGTGTTGGGAATTAAGATAGAACTAAATTAGGCCAGGATGAAAATGAATAACATAGAAGCTAAAACCCAGGTGTGAGTCTGCCATGGAGTTCCTTCATTTCCTTTTGGAAAAAAAATAATATCAGAAGGAATTTATGTTTTGTGTTTTATTGATCACTTTACAATGAGAACCTCTTTAATTTAAGTGAATTAAATTTTAATTTTAATGAATTTAAATGCCACATGCAAAAATTTATTATTACTACTTTTATTTGGTAATCTGTGCATTTACCCCAGCAAATATTTATCATGTGCCCTTCTATATGTAAGAACTGACATTTTAAAATAGTTAAGATCCTGTAGCTTAGCTGATGATCTACTCAGAGCTTTCCTACAAAAGACTGCCTTTTTGTCAGACTCTTCAGTGGGGAGGCTTCTCTCCTGAGCACAGACTCCTGGCTTACTCTCTGTGTTGCAGACCAGATGCAGGGGCCTAAGAAAATGTTCCGGGGCAGCAGGGGTGGCGCCGTACACGTCTCTCTCTATGCCCGATGCTAATGTCAAGGTGAGAGAAGAAGTGGGGACTTGTCACATGGGCAATCAGTTTATTGAACAACAAAGAAAGGCTTATAACAGGTCTCAGGATGAAGTGACATGTGTATACCATATATGGTAGGGAGGCAAAGGGTCTGGGGGAGGCTCGGGACTTTTCCAGTAATTGTTGAACAAGAGGTTTAATTTGTTAAAGGAACGAGAAAGCAAGGTTATCAATAACTAGCAGCCAGAGTGGGATCCTGAGGGTAGAGAAGATAGATCAGATATGATCAAAGGAATGAAATGGGTGGGAAAGTATGAGTGGGACTTTCAGGCAAAACAATGATTATGTAGATAATAAGGGAGTGGGCTATTGTGAGGCAGGGAGGCTGATAGACGGGACAGACCCTAGAGGCCGTGTCCTTCCTTGCTCGACCTCTTAGTAGAGTAAGACTGATAGGATTGGCCATGGCCCTCAGGCCCTCATTTTTTCAATGGGGGATCCAGCCAAGCTCTACCTTATCCTCACAATTCCATATACCTTTTGGTCATTATAGTGCATTCAGTGATTCTTTTTGCAGAGATGTGGTCTTGACCAGGTTTGGTTTCACAATTTCTCAGTCAGTTTTTCACTCTGATAGACATGGAGGAAGAACTGCAACAGTACTGGAGCTTCACCTGGATTCATAATACACCCGAGGGCTTCTGGGATTCAAACCTCTGCAACATCGTGGCACGTTCCGTACCTTACCCTCGTGAGCTAGCATCTGACTGAAAAGTCTTGTTTGAATTCCTAGAAATTTGAATGAGCTGAGGTACTGTCCCTACTACAATTAATATCTCTCCCTACGTAGTCTAGAATGTCAGAGAGATGGATGTGGGGTATTATCTATCAACTCTACAATTTAGGAGAAAACACTCCATCCCCAAAGGGAAAGTTGGATGGGTTAATATTTTAGTTTGTCATTTTGTTGTTATGGATTCAGATAAGAAACTCATATGTAAGGTCTGGCCCTTGGTCTGTCTGTGTAGTTTAATTATGACACTTAACTTCATTTGTTCCCAGCTTCAATTCAAAACTCTGGAAGCCAGATGGCCCTTAAAATTCCTTTAAACATGAAAATTAAACGATTTAACACATGCCGGCGCATAAACACATTTTAGGTATAATATCATAGTCATAATGCTTGGGGAAGATGAGTCTGCTTTAAAATTAATATCGCACCACCAAGATGACTCACCAGGGTAGATAGAGGCCTGCTTTGTCATGCATGCAAACCTAGTTTGAGTCCAGCCCTCACCACACTGGGACTTTTTCCATGCTGTGGTATCTTTCCTTCTCTTCCCCAATCCTCCCTCTCATCACCCTGACTCCCACTCTTTCTTTGTGTACCTAACATGTCAGTTACAAGTCAGGAAGCCCTCTTTCAATTTCTTTCTGTACTATCAAGTGAGGGGGGAAAATAAAAGAAAAAAAAAAAAAGGCAATCAGGAGTGATGGATTCACATGCAGCTACCAAACCCCAGCAATAACCCCAGTGACATTTAAAAAGAAAACAAACAAAACTTTCTTTTATGGTCTGGCAGGTGGTATGGCAAGTATAGTTCCTGTTATATGAGCTTGAAGTCATAAATTTGACACCCAAATATGAATATGCCAGAATGGTATTCTGGCTCTCTGATAACTGAGTAAATAAATAAAGCTGTCTTCTCATTGTATCATTTCCCTCTCTTTCTTTGTGATTCCAATAGCTTACTAAAATGCAATGCCCCCCATAACAAAAATAAAATATCTTGATTCCATTTACTGTTACTCTTTATTCCTTCTTTGCATCTGGTAAAGTTCATTATTCAGTATTTCTATTCAATGACAATTTCTCTAACCCAACTAAACCACTTTACTAAAAATTTCTCCCTGTCTTCTTCCATGAAAATGCTCTTTTCAAGATGCCAGGTGGTGGTGCACTCCATTGAGTGGACACATGACCATGTTCAAGGATCCAGGTTCAAGCCTCTGCTCCCTATGCGGGGTGGGGGGCTGGGGGGTGAGAGGTGTTTCACAAGCGATGAAGCAGGTCTATAGGCATCTATTTCTTTCTCTCTCTTAATTTCTCTCCTATCAAATAAAGAAAAGAAAACAAGAAATGAAAAAATGGACACCAGGAGCAATGGATTTTATAGTGTGGAAACCAAGCTCCATAAATAAGCCTGGTGGCAAAAAGAGAAAAGGAGCAGGGAGGAAATGCTCTTTTCAAGATCAGCAATCAATGGACAGAATATATTAAAATTCAATAATTAATTTTATTTCTTCTTCTATTTTTTTTGCCTCCAGGGTTACTGCTGGGGCTCAGTGCCTGCACTACAAATCCACTGCTCATGGAGGCTATTTTTTTCCCCTTTGTTACCCTTGTTGTTTATTGTTGTTGTTATTGCTGTCATTGTTGTTGTCATTGTTGTTGAATAGGACAGAAAGAAATTGAGAGGATGGGAAGACAGAAAGGGGAAGAGTGTTGGTATGCTTCTAAAAACCCCTTCTGTTTCATTTGGTTTAAATCCCCCCTGCTTAACACCGCATTCTATTTACATAACCACTTCATTCTATTTACATAACCTCTGTTAACAAGCACCACCTTCCCTCCAGGGCATTGGTGGTTTAATGGTAGAATTCTCACCTGCTCCGCCCCCTCTCCTTGTCACACCCTGATTTTCACCAGTCACTTTTCTCTCCACCCTCTCTGTGTGGCATCCTGTTTCCACCCTACTGGGCTAGTATATTTATAAGGACAGTATTGTTTGTAGTAGTTTAGTTTAGCTTAGCTTGGCTTAGGTTGTGCTGCGTCCTGCATGAATAAAGAGATACTGCCTACAGCTCAACCATGAGTCCCTGGTCGTCTGTTACCCACCCGTGAAGCCAGCCCGGCGAAAACAACATAACAGCGCCTACAATGTGGGACTGGACCTGCGCAACTCCCAGATAAGTGAAGACTTTGTCTACCTATGCACTATGGTCTTCTCTTCTACTTATGAAGAGGTTTGCCAAAGCCTCTACTGTTTCATCATGAGACAGTTACTCTGTCTCTGGAACATTTTGCTCTGGGCCACACTTTGGTTCCCTGACCGGGAATTTTGGTTTCTTGTGACCCTAATCATAGAGCTTGGGAGATGCATGGAGATTTCTCCTTGGACTTTCTGGATTCCTTCTCCCATGTTTCCTGAGGAAAAGGACTACATTTTGCTCCGGGCCGCAATTTGGTTCTTTATGACCGTGATCGTAGACCTTGGAATATGCATGGGGATTTCCACTGGGACTTTCTGGACTTCTTCTCACATGTTTCCCATGGAGAAGGACTACTCCAATTTGAGGAGCGTTCTCCAGTACCCTGGCAGTCCCCAAGAATGGAGACACGTGGTTAGTTCTACTCTCCTGATTGGATTCTTTCTTCGATGGGAAGACACTTTTAAAAATGGGTGCCTGAAGCAATCCAGCAGGAACAGTCAGAAGCACCCTAAATGGAATTTTGAAGAGCTTTTTGGACTAGGATGCCCTCGGGGACTCATGATACTACATGGTGAGATCTGCATAATCTGGTTCAAGTTGTGTTTTATAAGAGAGTGATTTGAATGACTGAATTTTTGTATGACATTGACTTAAAAAAAAATGCTGGATGCAGCCATGATTTCTAGAGACATCCAGAAACAATCCAAAAAAATGTTTTTTTCCTCCTTTGATTTCTTTTTTATGTCTTGGCATAAATCTGAAACGTTTAATCCTGAAATGGTATGAGTTATGGGCGGGGCAGATAGTGTAATTATTATGTTAATTATTCTCATGCCTGAGGCTTCTACCATGGTTCTTCTGTTTACCTTTCCACATTTCATTGAGTTTAAACTGTTTAAACAACCTTAAAATCATACTAGAAAGGACTTCCAATTATAATGGAGTTATCAATTATAGTAAACTTCTAATCTGCTACAAGTTTTGTCTGACAAGTAAGTGAATTTCAGCTGTCAAAGTCTTCACATGAAAAAGCATCTACTCAAATGGAATTCCTGGAAATCCACTTGGATCCTGTTCTCTGACATCGCCCATAAGGTGGAATGACTACGACACACCCCCGGAAACCAATGATGTAACCTGGCACGACCTGAAGAAACAGATTCACAGACTCCAAAGATCACTCTCTACAGAAAAGCAGAATTCTGGTGGCCGACATTCCCCATCGAGACAGATGTGCAGCGTTTCATCCCCTGGCATTTTCTTCCATTGCCATCTACTTTGGACTGACTTCCATCAGACATACTGGTACACGCTGCTGTGTTTCTCAAAGACTAACTTCAGCCAATTAAATTGCCTTGAGACTTTATAGACCATGTCCCCTCACCTGCAGGCTCTGTTCACAGAGGCAGAAAACTCCCCCTTCTTATTAGGTTATGCCCACAGGGGCAGGAAACGCCCTTTGAGGCAAGAGATGCCCCCAGAGGCATGAAGCGCTCCCAGAGGCAAGAAATGCCCTTTCGTCTGCTAGGCCTTGCCCTTTGAGTCAAGAAACGTTCCCCTTGGCATCACACTGGTTATTGCTGTTTGCCTATTTTGTTTTCCATGTCTTATGCCAGTTCTTTTGAAAACGCCTGTACGATACAGGTTTCTGTTCACCCCACAATCCTGATACTATGACCATTAGTTAAAAAGAAAGGGGGAATTATTGGTATGCTTCTAAAAACCCCTTCTGTTTCATTTGGTTTAAATCCCCCCTGCTTAACACCGCATTCTAATTACATAACCACTTCATTCTATTTACATAACCTCTGTTAACAAGCACCACCTTCCCTCCAGGGCATTGGTGGTTTAGTGGTAGAATTCTCACCTGCTCCGCCCCCTCTCCTTGTCATACCCTGATTTTCACCAGTCACTTTTCTCTCCACCCTCTCTGCATCGCATCCTGTTCCCACCCTACTGGGCTAGTATATTTATAAAGACAAGATTGTTTGTAGTTAGTTAGTTTAGTTTAGCTTAGCTTGGTATAGATTGCGCTGCGTCCTGCATGAATAAAGAGATACTGCGCACAAACCAGCCATGATTCCCGGGTCGTCTGTTACCCGCCCGTGAAGCCAGCCCTGCGAAAACAACATAGCCCGGCGAAAACAACAGAAGAGAAAGATAGACACTTGCAGACCTGCTTTAGCAGGTCCCTGTAGGTGGGAGCTGGGAGCTCAAACCAGGATCCTTAGGCCGGTCTTTGTGCTTTATGCCATGTACGCTTAACCCACTGCACTACTATCCGACCCCCATAATTAATTTTCTTTATATGATTTTTTTTTAACTTTTTTTTTAACTGGATAAAGAGGGAGAGGATTTGAGTGGGATGGGGGAGAGAGGGAGAGAGAAAATGAAACACCTGCAGCTCTACTTCATCACTTTTGAAGCTTCTACCCTATAGGTAGAGAGACTGGGAACTTGAGTCCAGTTCAAAAGTTTGTTGCTCATAGGTGTTGGGGCTCATTTCTGGGATTCAGTTCTATTCCACTGGTTCTGTGTGCATACTTTGATTTCAGTACCAGGCAGTTTTGATTATACTCGCTTTGTAGCATAATTGGAGGTCAGCAAATGTAATGCTTACAGACTTGTTTCTTTCTCTCAAGACTGCTTTGGCAGTCTTAAGCATTTTCTCATTCTAGGTAAACTTTTGTAGCTTTTGTTCTACCCCATTTGAAGAAATGTGGTGAAACCTTAATATGAATGGCAATGAAGCTGTACATGGCTCTGAGTGAGCTGGTTACCTCGACAATGTTAGCTATTATAATCAATGAGCATACAAATGTTAGAATTACAAAGAGCAAATAGTGCCATTTAGAGCAAGGGAAATTTTTTTTCTCTATCAATTTTAAATCAGTTTGAGTTCATACCTTCAGAGAGTCTTTGTTTATACACCACTTTTCAGTATAAGAGAAAGGAATTTCCAAATTCATTCACTATATTTGCTTTCAGCTAATATTTTTTAACTATTTAAAGCAGATGTTGCAATGCTCTGGATTTTGTCTTCACTAGTTTTCTATTAATACTAAACTTAAGTATTGGTAATAAATGTGCTTTACCTGATATACTATAGTCCACTCCCCAGAACTAAAGTATTAGTATTCTTTTTGTTTGCCTGCTTTATTTACTTATTTACTATTGGATAGAGACAGAGAGAAATTAAAAAGGGAGAGGGAGATAGGGAGAGAGACAGACACCTGAAGCCCTGCTTCAGCACTTGTGAAGCTTTCCTCCTGTAAGTGGGGACCAGGGGCTTGAACCTGGGTCCTTGTGCACTGTAATGTGTGCACTTACCCAGTTGCACCATCACCTGGCCAGTTAGTATTCCTTATAAGCTGTCCACATGAAAATTCAAGAGCTCTTCAATGAATGGAACATACATAACTAATGAATATTATTTAACTTTTGCTGAGCTCATGGTCAAAATCTTTAATCAAGCATATCTTGCTTGCATGAGAAAAGAGCCTAGAGCCTTCATAGAACTTCATAGCCTAACATAGAACTGAGGCACTGTGAAAGTCACTGCCAGTTGATCTGACATGACTCTTAACTTGTAACCTGGTCCTGGATTATTCCTTAGGATATCCTGCTTATAAGACAGTCATATTGTTGCAGGCACTATAATGTTTGCTTACCTATTATATATCCATTTGTAGTCATTACTTCAGTGTAGAATGACCAGTTTTCTTTTTTTAATATATATGTTTTTATTGTTGTTGTGGTTATTATTATTTTTGATGTCATTGTTGTTGGGTAGGACAGAGAGAATTGGAGAGAGGAGGGGGAGACAGAGGGGGAGAAAAAGATAGACACCTGCAGACCTGCTTCACCGCTAATGAAGCGGCTCCCCTGTAGGCGGGGAGCTGGTGGCTTGAACCAGGATCCTTATTTGGGTCCTTGTGCTTTGCACCATGTGCGTTTACCATGTGCGTTTAACCTGCTGCGCCACTGGCTGACCCCCATGACCAGCTTTCAGCTATCAATACCTACTTGTTTGATGGGTCTATTTCTCTCAATATGGCGATTTCTTTACTACCCTGTGGTAGGCCAGGCATAGAGAGCATTTACAACTCATATAGATATCTTGGACCCCTTCTCTCTTATTCCTTGTGTGTGTGTGTATTTACCCTCATTCTCAAAGTGTCTTCAATGTGACTAAACTTCATTCATTCACAATGGTAGCTGGTTTCTTAGCACATACGTCAATGGCTGCCTGACTCTTTGTTTCACTTCGCTATCAAACTGATGTTTTTCTTTAATTCCTCACATACACTCAGTCATTGTCTCAGAGTCTGCCTCTGGGGAAAAAAAAAAAAGAAAAAGAAAACTCACTGGATGCTAAGTCTACACAATTCTGAATATGAGACTATTGTAAAAGTTGGAAGAAGGGAAACTTTTATATATCTTGCCAGATAAAATCTACGTTCATTTTCTGGATTTGGAGTGATTTAGTCTAAACAGTTTTATGTTACTTTTCTCTGAACATATGCAAAACAGCATATTGGTTTTTTTATTGTTAAATGTTTAATTAGTCTCAGACTGTGAACCTGATTACAAAAGAATATATTCACACAGTATTGGGATTGAACTATTTAGAATTGGTTCTAACAATGACATTAATTTTAGCCAGGTAGGAAAGAATGAAATTTGGTAGTAAAATGAAAGAACCTCACTCACCGAGACAGAGATCCAAATCATAGAAAACAATGCGGGGATCCTTAGTCTCCAGAAATAACAGCTCTCTGTGCCTGAAGGGCTGCTGTAATTATTGTTTCTGCTACTAGTCTTCTATTCAAACTATAGTATATTTCAGACTAGACTTGAATGTATAACATTGCAAGGATATACAGACTTTGAGTGAACATTGCCAGGTAGTCATTCAGTGTTGAAGGTCTTGTGTGTATTCCATTTTCTCTGAGACTCAAGAAGTCATAAAGAAAAAGTTGTAAGTCATTAACACTGGAGCATGTATTAATTTTTGTTTGTCTTATTTTGATTTTTAAGGACTAGGAAAAAATGCTTTTTTGTTGTCTCAGAGAACTCTGAATCAAATTGGCTGTAGCCCTTGGGTCTTCAGCCACAAGTTAAGAAAGAAAACATGATAACCCAAGCCATTGTGATATTGATTTAAAAGGACCTGTATCTTGATTTTCCAATTCTTAGTATCCAAGTGCTGTTTTCTCTTTCTGACAGTACCTGGATTAAGGGCAGTGACCATGTCTGCTGTTTACCTTGCACTTTCCAGCAACAACTATTATAGAGCCCTCCAAAAGGTGGACACTTGTTAAATGCTGCCAACCCACAGTAGCAAAATGGTATTAGTCATCTTGTGGCCTCCTGAAGAAAATGCAAGTTCTTTCCACTCTACATAAGAAAGAAATGTCTGTGGCTACAAATAAATAATATTTTTGCAGTTATGTTTTAGGCATATTTTTCTGGGAATCTCTAAGTCACAAGTCTTCATTTTCAATCTGAAAAAAAATTTAAGGGTAGTTTGAGAATAATAAATTCTTTTTAAGACTTTACCTTTTTTTTTCTTTTCTGCAGAGATTAGAAGATCCTCTTCATTACTTTCTGCTGGATTATATAGTAATTTCTATGTTCATGTAGCTAATAAAATTCTTTTTTAAAACTTTATTATTATTTTATTTAATGGATAGAGACAGCCGGAAATCGAGAGGGAAGAAGGTGATAGAAAAGGAGAGACTGAGAGACACCTGCAACACTGCTTCACCTCTTACAAAGCATTCCCCCTGCAGGTGGGGACCGGGGGCTAAAACCTGGGTCCTTGTGCATTGTAACGTGGGCTCAACCAGGTGCGCCACCACCTGGCTCCACTAATAAAATTCTAAACCCTACCCTAAACCAATTATTAAGTATGTGATAAGAAAATGTCTTTTTTCCCTCCCTCTCTGACACAGGAAGATAATTTACTAGAGTAGAAAGATAATTGGATTTAGAATCAGAAAACTAGGGATTAAGCCTATCACTCTTCCATATTATACTGTTGGACAAGGTCTATTTGACCTTCAGTATCCTTAAAAATTGTAATATTCGAAGGCTTACTGAAAGGGTTAACATAGGGCATTATGAGAACAATTTATTTTCTCACTTACACTAATAGTTTCATAAACTGCATCAGTTGTCAGAAATTCATATGTTTAGCTGTTCTTTGTGCTTTGGTCATGCTCCTAGGTCATCCTAAATCAGCCTGGCAGAGTTGTTTTCTCCTCTCAGGTCCCCACTCAAGCTTCACACATTTTTTTTTCTTGGTTCCTGTTGGTAAACATAAACCCCCACACCCCTCAGTCCTTAAGATTTATGTTCCTCTTGAATGCTAATTATTTGTTTGCATGGGCGAGTTCATACTATTCACTAGGCTTCTCCATTGCAAAAACTGTGCCTTTTCATCAGTATTTTAGAACGCTTCTCTGTGCATTGTGTTTCCGTAGTATCACAATATACATATTTGGTGACTGAATGACTGTCAAGCAGATAGATATGTCTCAATCTTAATCAAAATATCTGATTAAGTACTGAAGCTATCAAGAGTACTTAAATTTTGCTTAAGTGGGAATAGTGCTTGTTTAGACTACTAATCTGGATAGAGAAAAATTCTCTAGAAGGTATATTTTGTGTGGTGGAGTAGGTGTGCAAATTTCTTTGCTTCTCTTTTGGGCTGTGATATGAGAGTAAAAGATGAGGGGAAAAAAAGCAACACCAAATCCACTACATATCAGAAAGAACATCATGCTGTTCTCTGTGTCCTTCCTGGGTACCAAAATAAGCACGGGTAGTAGTAAGAGCCACATAACATTTTTTAATGAGTCTGACTTAAAGTCTACATGTAAACTGTAAGTTTAGAAGGAACAATTTGGCTATTTAAACTTATTTCTTTTTCTAAAATATTTATTTATTCCCTTTTGTTGCCCTTGTTTTTTATTGTTGTATCTATTATTGATGTCATCGTTCCTGGATAGGACAGAGAGAAATGGAGAGAGGAGGGGAAGACAGAGAAGGGGAGAGAAAGATAGACACCTGCAGACGTGCTTCACTGCCTATGAGGCAACTCCCCTGCAGGTGGGGAGCTGGGGCTCAAACCGGGATCCTTATGCCAGTCCTTGTGTTTTGCGTCACATGTGCTTAACCTGCTGCACTACTGCCCGGCACCCTTAAACTTATTTCTAAGTTCTTGTTCTCTTCAGCTCAGTTTGATGCATCTGCATTTCTACCATCAAAGATGCCTCTATTTACCATCAATGGTATCTAAGTGGTGCCTGTTTTCTGCAAACACAAATTTCTGTAGACCATTTCAATAACTACCAATAAATCCCTTCTCATTTCCAGAAGTATCATGTATCATTGGCGGCAGCAGCACCAACAAAGTGCAGAGCAATAAGCAATCTTCAGATGATTGATGCTTTTGATACCACCCTGCTGTTTATTGTAGGAGCATTCATTGACTGACTGTTCAGGACGTGTATGCAAGAAAAGATGGAGGGAGTCACGGGGCTCCTTCAATTTCAGTTCCTTTCAGTACCTCTGAGCAGTGTGCTAACTCTCATATGACCTACTTCCCATTTTTCCTGGCATTGCTTTCCTTTGATACATTTATATCTAGTATATTTGGATATATTCTTTTAAATACATTTTCTTTTTTATAGGAAAAGACAGAGACATTGAGAGAGGAGGGGAACACCGAGGGGGAGAGAAAGACAGCTGCAGATCTGCTTCACCACTTGTGAAGCGACTCCCCTACAGGTGGGGAGCCAGGGGCTTGATCTTGTGCTGGTCCTTGCGCTTTATACTATGGGAGCTTAACCCAGTGCACCACTTCCCAGCCCTCCATATATTCTTATATGTAATGATATAATAGTATAGCGTCCAATTTTACTCATAAAATAAACTGTCTAATTTGGATTGTGGTCTAACCTAGTAGTTTGATCTAGTTTAAATATTTCACTTATTTATTTATTTCAGATAGAGACAGAAAGGCAAATGGGAGGGAAGGGGGAAGGAGTTGGGGAGGAAAAAGAAAGAGAGAGACCTATAGCACTGCCTCACCACTTGTGAAGCATCTCCCCAAAGGTGGGACCAGGGGCTTGAACCTGGGTGCTTCCACACTGTTGTGTGTGTTCTACCAGATGTGCCCAATAAGTCTCATATTTTACTTGACATTCTTTTGTTTAAATACAGTTTCAGTCTAAGGCAGATCATTAGGGCAGTAGTATTTGGATGGGGACATACATGATGAGATATAGATTTTCTCAAAGACAGGTTATGGGATAATTAATATTATAATAATATAATATTAATATTATAATAATATCCTTTCTTTTTTGTTTTAAGGGACTTTTTGCATACTTTTTTCCATTTTTATTAAGTATTGTTTTAGAATTTTATAAAATTTTAGGTGTTTAATTTCACACACACACACACACACACACACACACACACACACACACACACACACACACACACGATTTACCACACTCACCACCAAAGGTCTAGTGCTATTACACCACAGATACATAGTTACCTATCTGTGCCACTCCCCTTCCTGTTTTCTACAATAACTTCTATTTTTATAGAGTCTAAGATTGATTTTTGGTTATTATTACTAACTTTTAAATATGTTTGTTCATTTATTTATTTTTCTGAGTTTTTTCAACTAGAAATTCTCTTCCTTAAAACATTTTATTCTTTTTATTGGATAGAGACAAAAACTGAGAGGGGAGGGGAAGGAAGAGGGACACCACAGCAATGCTTTCTCACTTGTGAAGTGTTCCCCTTGCATGTGGGGCCAGGGACTTGAACTCTGGTCATTGTGCATTGTGAATAACACAACACTTATGCTTTACTAGGTGTGCAACCATTTGACTCCTTCATTCCTTCCTTCCTTCCTTCCTTCCTTCCTTCCTTCCTTCCTTCCTTCCTTCCTTCCTTCCTTCTTCTCTCCTTCTCCTCCCTCCTCCTCCCCCTTCTCCTCCTATTCCCCCTCTTCCACTTCTTCCCCCTTCTTCTTCTTCTCCTCCTTTTTCTCCTCCTTCTCCTTTTTCTCCTCCTCCTCTTCTCCTTCTCCTTCACTTTCTTCTTCTCCTTCTTCTTCCTCTCCTTCTCCTTCTTCTCCTTTCTTCTTTCTTTCTTTCTTCTTTCTCCTTTCTCCTTCTTCCTTCTTTCTCCTCCTCCTCCTCCTCCTCCTCCTCCTCCTCCTCCTCCTTCTTCTTCTTCTTCTTCTTCAGCTTCTCCTGATTCTCCTTCTTCTTCTCCAGCTCCTCCTTCTGATTCTCCTCCTTCTTCTCCTCCTCCTCCTCCTCCTCCACCTTCTCCTCCTCTACCACCTTCTTCTCCTCCACCACCTTCTTCTTCTTCTACTCCTCCTCCACCTTCTCCTCCTCCACCACCTTCTTCTTCTTCTACTCCTCCTCCACCTTCTTCTCCTCCTCCTCCTCCACCTTCTCCTCCTCATCCTCCTCCTTCTTCTCCTCCTCCTCTGTCTTCTTCTCCTTTTTTTTTTTTTTTGCCTCCAAGGTTATCATTGGGGCTTGGTGCTGGCACTAAGAATCCACTCCTGGTGGCATTTTTTTTCTCTTTCTTTGGATAAGACAAAGAGAAATTGAGAGAGGAGGGGGAGTTAGGGAGAGAGACAGAGAGACACCTGCAGGCCTGCTTCACTGCTCATGAAGTGCTCCCCTGCATGTGGGGATCCAGGGGCTGAAACCCGGATTCATAAGAGCCCTTGCATTTCCTATGTGTGCCTAACTAGGTATGCCCTGCCCCTCAGCCCTTCTTTCTCCCTTCCTTTCTCTCTTTCATAGCAAATCTGGTAAGGTACTTTAGTGACCCTCTGGAAAACAAAAGAGCTCTTGGTTTCATTCATCTTAACATCAATTCTTTTTATTTTCTCTCCGATCTGATTTCTATTTGATCACTCATTTTGAAAGCATTTGGGTTCATTTGTTGCTATTATTTTTAGTAATAGTATGTAATACTTGATTGTTTATTAGAAATATTTATTCTTAGTAATGTGAGTCCTTATTGCTATGCATTTCCTTCTTTATAATGTATTTGCTGCGTCCCATGGGATCTGGTTACTTGTCTCTCAGCTATTCTCCAAGACAATATTTATTTATATATTGATTTCACTGTTGTTTCAAGTATTGTCTAGAGGGATGTTGTTTAGTCTCCACACATTTGAGATTTTCCTCTTATTTTATTTGTTGTTGATTTATATTATCATTCCTTTGTAATCAGAAAAGACATTTGTTATGATTCCAGTCCTCACCTATTCCTTAAGACTTATTTGCATCTCATCATATGGATCAATTACATATCCGTCATCTGGATCTCATTGTCACATAGATCAATTATATATCCATCATATGGATCTCATCATATGGATCATCAAATGGATTGACTATTGAAAATATGCACATAAGACAAATGTGTGTATTTGTTTCTTTGGTGATGGAAGTTTCTGTACGTAGTTATCTCATCTATTGCTTTATTTAAGGCCATTATTTCTTTTATTATTATTATTTTCTTTTTGGGGGGTCCGGTCTTTTGTTGTGTTTTTTTGTGATCCCCTAATCTTATGTTGTTGATATACATTCTTTGAGGGTGACAGAGAGAGAGAGAGAGAGAGAGAGAGATGGAGTCACCACTGTACTACTTCACCTATTGTGAAACTTGAACTAGCATGAATTTCTTTCCAAATGTTCTTCACAGTTATCATCTCTGGAATTATTTTCTTTGATCTTTAAAATCTTTGGTGAATAAAGTTTGCATTCCTACAGCTCCATGTTTTTGTTTGTTTGTATCTTGAACCTGCTTTTCTGCATTATACTGAAAGCTTCTAATTTATTTAGGTGTTATTATGAGGAATCTTGTAAATTATTTCTATAGTAAGTCCTCAGTTCTGCATTTTATGTGTTTTTTTGTCATTATGAATGCTTAGGAATTCATTCTGATTAGTAAATTGTATCTTGTTTTTACATAACTTGCTTGTCACTTTCTTGTAATCTGATTTTAACTTATTTTGTTTACATGCAAGTGGCACTGTGCTTTTAGTCATGTAATTCTATTTTATACTGTTGTGTGGTGATGGGGAAGGGCCCTGCTAATTAAAAAACAAAAAAGTAGCTTCTAGTATTTCCAAAGGAGGAGTGGAAGGTTGCACAAGCCAGTAGGATGGCTTCACACTGCGCTTCAGCTTCTCCAAACTTCTCACACAATTATTGCATGAAAAGTCTCCTCTCTGCTTACTGGATAGGACAAAGTCTCAGTTACCTGCTTCTGGTTACACTATTTATCTGGTAGTGGCTGTTCCACCTAATTGGTCTTCTTTAGAGTGAGGGTAACCTTACTCAGGTTGCCTCTGCTGGATTCATGCATCAATATTCAGATGATTTCCTTTTCTTTTCCAGATCTGAGTCCTTAGCAAAGTTTAAAACCTTGTTAACATCAGGAGGTTTAATGAGGACGGAGCTTGAGAGACCCTGATCTTTCTTCTGTCCTTAGTGATTTGGTTCTGCTAACAACAGTGGTGGTTGTAAACACCCTATAGCTCATCCCAGTATATTTTCTTGCTCTCACCTTCTCCATTTACCATTTTTCATCCATCACTAGAAGGATGCTTGTGTATTTCAGACAAACCAAGATGTACAGGGGTGAACTGTTTTTTTTTTATATGGATTACTGTTCTCTATTTGAGAAGAACACTTTTAGCTTACAATGTCAACCAACACTCTTATCAAACTATTCTTCCCTTTTATTGACTAACAATCATTAACATTCTGATTAAAAAATGTCAACAGCCATATTTTGAATTACATATATATATATATATGTATATGTATATATATATATCATGCATTGATCACATTTGGAACTGATTCCTATTATTGATCAATAATAGGAATTGTTGATTGATCACCAATCATACAGTTATATGTTATTGGGTGAGGTAGTTCAGGGAAGATTGGTGTGAGATCCCTAGCAAAGTATTCTCTTAACTATAAGAAGAATTATGGAAAGAGGTTTACAATGAATTGTGCTTGGTAGAGCCCGTTAAATTAAATGACTGTAGATTTTATTTGGAAATATTTTCGTCATTCATCTTTAATGTTCAGAAGCATCATCCTTTCATTCTATTTCTATGACAAAGGCTCACTGACGAACCCTAATATACCTTCTGCTCTACCATTGTTTCCACATTTAATCATAGATTATGTTAAATTTCAACTGAGGTTTCTCATATACAGATAGATACTAGAAACAGTCTTACTGGAGCTAAATACAGAAATTCACTTGAATGCTTTTTTTTCTTTGATAAGAATTACTCAGATAAGATTTTTTTTCTAATGCTACTCTTGAGGTGCTGTGCCAGTTTTCCCACAGCAGCATATTCTTTTGACGTCTTTAGAGAATCATCTATTCTCATTGCAGTCTCAACAAGCCATTAGAATAGACATTAAGATGAACTCACCTTTGTGGACCAATTGAATAAGTAATAAGGGCAGAGCCAGAACCCAGCTCCTATTCAAATGATTCTGATGGGTTTCCCCTAAATATATTACATTAAGTGTCCTCATTTGAACTTTATATGCCATTTTCCTGTCAAGTGGCAGTCTCTTAAGATTCTCCTTTGGATTTTGCACATTTAATTGACTTTTTTTTACTACTTGTTTAGTGAAAAGTTAATATGATAAAGTAACTTCAATATTTTAATATTCTACATATGTCTTAAAATGTATGTAAATATAAGCTAACATTTATCCTAGAATGACTCTGTCTCTTCATATATATATTTACATATAATCCAGAGAAGGGTTTTTTTTTCTTACTAAGTCATATTGTTATTCAAACAAAAAACAAGTAGCTTAAAATGTAGGGTCTCAAAAGCGTCAATAACATCTTTTATTATAACTGTTGGTGTCTTTCTGCTTGAGAAATGCATTTATTTCTTAAAGAGTTCTCATCAGATTTAATTTATAGCTAGATTTTTATCAAAACTGTGACAGACATGAAAACAGTGTTATGTATCTGTGATGTCTATCACCATCTTCTCCATCTTGTCTCTAGTTGACACTGTTTGTGCACATTACTGGTTTTCAATAAGTATTCAGAAGTTATGTAACTCCCTCAGGATCAAAACCTTGAGGGCAGGATGGTAGCACACTCAATTGAGCACCTGTATCACCATGTGCAAGGACCTGGATTCATCTCTGGTCCCTTTCTGCAGGGAGGAAGTTTCACAAGTGGTAAAGCAGGTGTCTTTTTCTGTCCCAACCTATCTCAGCTTCCCCCAATTTCTGTCCTAGCAAATAAAAAATACAAAGAAAAAAAAAAGGTTAAACAATGGCCTCTAGATTGGTGGATTTTGTCATGCAGGTACCAAGCCCTGGCATAACCCTGGTGGCAATAAAACATTTTGAAACAAATAAGCAGAAAATAATACATTAAAATTACTTGAAATTAGAGTTCAAGTTGAAAACAGTTTAATCTATCATTTTTATCTTTTTTATGTATCACCTGATAAAAACATAAACCTGTTACATATAGTGTCTGACCAAATGGATACTTGGTGAATATAAATGAGAAGGTAAATGTTGGATAAGAAGGTAAATGAATAAATGTCTCTAAAATTGTATTATTTATTTATTTATTTAGCCTCCAGAATTATTGCAGGGGCTCAGTGCCTGCATTATGAACCCACTAATCCTGGAGGCCATTTGTCCCTTTTTTAAAATCTTTTTATTGGATAGGACAGAGAAAAATTGAGAGGGGTAGGGGAAACAGAGGAGAGAGACAGAGAGATACCTGCGGACTTGCTTCACTGGTGATAAAGCAACTCCCCTGCCCCATGCAGGTGGGGAGTCCGGGGACTCCAACCAGGATCCTTGTGCGGGTTCTTGTTCTTCCTACTATATGTGCTTGACCCTGTGTGCCATCACCCACTGCCCGACTCCAAAATTGTATTATTTTATATAAGCTGCCACTTCTGTTCAAAAGAGTGTTCTGAATTCCAGCATCAAAACCAGTTAGAATCAGTATACTACTTACTTCTTTGACAGAACAACCATATTATAAAAATAATATTAAATAGATTTAGATATATAGGTCATGAGACTGAAATTCAAACTATGGAATTAATAGTCTGCAGAGTAGACAAGCAACTACAAAAAAATAAAACCGGGAAATATTTAACTTCCTGAAACTAGGAATATCAGATACCATTTGAAATCTTAGCAAAAACACCAAGGCACAAACCAGTAATTCAAAGACCAAGAGGTAATTGCCTTGCAAGTAGAGGTATGTCTAGAATTCTTGGGTTTGTGATTTTATCCTCCTTTCTGCTGACTTTTTGATCTCATTCTGCCTACCTACATCATTTTTTTTTACATGTTGAATGTAAACAAACCAGAATTCAAAGGAATGATCTGTGGTTAGCATAGAGAGTGCATTAAAGTAATCTTAACAGTAATCTGTTAAACCATAATAGTAAGTCAGTTCAGTGTGCATAATTCAAAGGAGAACATCAACTCAAAAATTTATCTTCATTTGTACAACTTATCACTGTATTCTGAACTGATTTTTTTAAGTCAATAGCATCATCTGAAATAAATGGTTTATTATTCCTAAATTCCGGTCACTGAACCCAGTATTTGACATAGTAATATAAAAGTGGTCTTTTTTTCTGTGAGAAAGAGACTCTTTCCCTGTGAGAGGTTTAAAGTATGTATAAGCCAATAGTAATCAATTTCTTTATGCCTGCATTATGTCTCTCCTTTTTTCTCTCATCTTTACCCCTTCCTTCATTCTTTGTCTTCCCTCCTATATTTCTTCTCTTTCCTTATTAACAAATGTTTTTATTTATAATATATATAAAACGAGAACATCACTTGGCAGAACATTACTCTGGCGCTTCAGTTGTCAGTGATTGAACTCAAGACTTCATGCTCATTTGTCCCAGGCAATCCCCTGGGCTATATCCCAGGCATCTCCCTTCTCCCTCCCTCTCCCCCTCCTTTCCCCTTCCCCTCTCCCTCCCTCTCCTCTCTTGCTCTAGTTCTTGCTCTCTTTGTATGTCTGGCAGGCATTTTTTGTTGACTCATACCCATATAGTTATAGTATAGTTAACCAGTGCTCTGATTTTTCATATATCCCATTAAGTCCGCAGACACTACTAGATACCTTTATTATAATTTTGAAAATTCAACTTAATTTAATGCAGTCAGTATATGGAATGTCCAGCAGATGCTGCCTACCACTGACCTAATAATCTAGGGAAAGTATGTAGTGCTGGGAAGTTCTACAGTGTAGAAGGGTAAAGGGTTTCACACCAAGGTGAAATGATTATTAAGTGGATATCCATTCTAGGATAGAGTTTCTAAGCGTTGCATTTTGTATTTTAAAAAAGGGATATTACTAACAGAGACTGTTTACTCAGTCATGGTAGATAATGTGTCTATTTAAATGCCGTGGTCAACAACCCTTTGAACACTGGACCATGAAACCTTACCAGAACATTAGATTGTTAGTCTGTTTTCATTCAACTGCAAAGTTCTCACAATTTTTATAATTAAAAAAAGTTTAAGTGTATTTAGTTATTGGATAGAGACTGTCAGAAATTGAGATGGAAGAGTGCAATAGAGAGAGAGACAGAGAGAGACAGAGACAGAGACCTGTAGCTCTGCTTCACCACTCACAAAGCTTTCCCCCTGTAAATGGGGACCAGGGGCTTGAACTTGAGCCCTTGCACATTGTAACATGTGCACTCAACTAGGTCTGCCACCATCCAGCCCCATTACTTTTTACAATTATTTAGAAATATTTTACAATTATTTATCATTTATTTTATTTTGTTAAATAAAATGACTAGATCAAGACCACTTAGATTATTAGAAAGAATCTTCTGCACTTAAACAGCTTATTGTGCCAGCACACAAACCCACTACTCCTGGAGGCCATTTTTCCATTTTATTGGATAGGACAGAGAGAAATTGAGAGGGGAGGGCAGGGAAAGACAGAGAGGGAGAAAGAATGATAGACACCTGCAGACCACTTCACTGCTTATGAAGCAACCCCCCAGAAAGTGGAGAGCTGGAGGCTCAACTGGCATCCTTGAGCAGGTCTTTGCAGTTAAACTATGCGTGCTTCACGCTCAAGATACAATTTCTCTTACTTTAATTAATTTAAATTTGATAGGGCAGAAAGGATTTGAGAGGGAAGAGAGACACCTGCAGCACTTCTTAACTGCATGTGAAGCTTCCTTCCTGCAGAACGAGGCCAGGGGCTTGAATCTGGGTCCTTACACATGATAACATGTGCACTCAGCAAAGTGCCCAGTGTTCTAAAGTTGTGTTTTCAAGATAAAATTTTGAGAATAAAAATTGCTGGATCTAAGGGTAAAATTGATAGATATTAAAGTATCTATGCAGTGATCATAGATATAGGAAACTTTATCAAGTTACTCAGGTAATTATTGTACACAGTAAAGTTAAGGTTTCACAATCTTATCATGCAGATATTTACATTTTGAGTTAACTTTCTTGTCAACAAAATACATATATTGGAATATATATTTGCTGGCATATATGGCAGTTTGCACAACCCTATACAATGGATTGTTAGTAGAATCCCTAAAGTTCACTGTGGTCAAGAAATCTTGACCCAAGAAACATGTCAAAATTATCAAATACTTACAGTTCCAGCTTCTATTGACTCCTGTGGTCTTAACTGCACTTAACTTAATCTTGACCCTTCATTTCTGATTAAATTAAGAAATGTCGATAAAATCATTTACAAATAAGTTATACTTTTATAGAACTTTTGCCTTTTAAAAATATATATCTTCCCTTTACACAGAAAAATATATATTGAACAAGGATTTTTTAAGCATTTTATAGTGTATTATTAGTCGTATACTATTGTCATATGAATATTACTGTGTATTCAATTCTAATAGTGAAATAAGATTGGCACAGAAGGATGAACATTAAGTAATAATCAAGAACTTATGCTTCAATTAAGGACTTTTTTGCCTATTGTAGTGAGGATTTAAAATAGAGATGACAGTCTAGCTAACTGATAATTACCATAGCAGTCAACCACCTTTGTTCAGCAGTCCCCAACTTCATGGATATTACCTTTGTCACTTATGAGACAGGCATCTATATTATTATTTAAGCTAAGAAAATAATTCCTTTATACATCAAACAGAGTTAGTTAAGTGTAGAAATCAGATTTTACATCTCTGCATACCTGAAAGAATAACATTTGGCATATAAAATATTCTTGCAAATATTGTATTGTTCCACTTAAATCAGATATATTGAGCATGAGATTTTGAATATTGACATCCTACAAATTGACCCCTGAAAGCATCGCCCTTAGTCATAAAAAGCAATATGCCCAAACTGTAAAATCCATTCTTCACTTTATATTGAGTAGATTCTTAAGGTTTTCTGAGAAAAATCCAAAGACAATATATTTGAGAAATATGTTTTATGAAACTGGAATATTGCTCTCAACTTGCCCTTTTCCTTAAATAATTAGCAATCCACTTCTGTTGACTCTAATTCTAAAGTAGTTCATTAATCTCTCTTTTTTTCAGTTTTATGCTCTATATTAATGGTAACTACAAAAATTGTATCTCCTTTTCTTATCTTGCCCTAAATTCCAACTAATATTAGTATTATAAATTTAAAATTCTTGTTGATTATATATAGTAATCCTATTTTAATGTAAACAAAAAAGCATCACATGCTAGTTTCTAGGAATAGTCTAAACTCTTTAAGAATATATTCAGGCTGTCTAGAATTTTGTTCAATAGCTTAGTGTCTATGTTTATCATACACACCACCCCATCCAAAAGTGGGGAGAAGATATGGATAGAGTATTCACCAAAGAAGAGATCCGAAGGGCCAACAGACATGAACAAAATGCTCCGAGTCACTGATTATCAGAGAAACACAAATAAAGACAACAGTGAAATATCACTTTTCTGCTGTAAGAAAGTCATACATCAGAAAGCGCAGTCACAACAAATGTTAGAGAGGCTGTGAAAGTAAAGGTACCATCTTGCACTACTATAAAGTAAATAAATACATATGAAATAAGACTATTTCAAAAATCTATATATTCTATATATATAATCTATATAGTTTGAAAAGCTATAGTTTAGTAGGTATAAATAGTGAGAATATCTCATTAGAACTGAAAGCTGAGGCACAAGAAAATGAAATCTTAGAATAATCACTGTCTTTTTTTTTAGATTTTATTTATTTATTAATGAGAAAGATAGGAGAGAGAGAAAGAACCAGACATAACTCTGATACATGTGCTGCTGGGGATTGAACTCAGGACCTCATGCTTGAAGAGTCTAGTGCTTTAGCCACTGCACCACTTCCTGGGCCACAGGACCATAATAATCACTATGCCTTATCAGTTTCCCAAAGGGAGCTATATAGAAAGAAAAATCCAACAAAATTCTGCTCAAATTCATCACTTAAATTGAACCCAAAGTATTATTTTAGAGTGCTAAACTAAATAATATGAAAAACTTATTTTCTTATGACTTAATAGTGATACCTATATTTTTTCCTTTAACCTAGTTTCTAGTAAGTTAGTAGCATGCCTGTCTCTGTTATCTATTTTATCTGTCTATCTATCTTATCTATCTATCTATCTATCTGTCTACTGAGCTGTCTAGTGAGAATTTACATTCCTTTTTTTATAATGTGATTTTAAAATTTGTTTCGCTTTTTAAAAAACATTTATTTATTTATTCCCTTTTGTTGCCCTTGCTGTTGTATTGTTGTAGTTATTATTGATATTGTTGTTGTTAAACAGGACGGTGAGAAATGGAGAGAGGAGAGGAAGACATAGAGGGGGAGAGAAAGATAGGCACCTGCAGACCTGCCTCACCACCTGTGAAGCAACTCCCCTGCAGGTGGGGAGCTGGGGGCTCTAACCGGGATCCTTCTGCTGGTCCTTGCGCTTAGTGTCACGTGCGCTTAGCCTGCTAAACTACAGCCTGACTTCCGAAAATTTAAATTATGAGCATAAAATTCTGAATAAAGCAGTCCTCTTAGAAATTATAATATATTTAGTTAACAAATCTTACACATACTACTGCGTATTTCTTCTCAGTAAAATGAAATGTGTTGTGCCAACAAAATAACTCATGTCGATAATATACTTCAGGTTGACTGTGTTTCTCTTATCTATAGCTGATTAGGTAAATATTTCAACTTTCCCACCAAACCATATCATACCCAACATCTAATTCTTTTTGCCTATGTTTACACTGTTTTCCAGACCAGGGGCACTGCACAATATAATTTATATTGTTGAAAGAAAAGGTCCTAGCGGGGGTCGGGCTGTAGCGCAGCGGGTTAAGCGCAGGTGGCGCAAAGCACAAGGACCGGCATAAGGATCCCAGTTCGAGCCCCCGGCTTCCCACCTGCAGGGGAGTCGCTTCACAGGCGGTGAAGCAGGTCTGCAGGTGTCTGTCTTTCTCTCCCCCTCTCTGTCTTCCCCTCCTCTCTCCATTTCTCTCTGTCCTATCCAACAACGACGACAACAATAATAACTACAACAAGAAAAGGTCCTAGCGAGATTTGGTTCAGTATCTGATTTTTGTTTCATTTGCTTCACATGCTCCTTCGTGGTCAAATTATCTGTATATAGGCATGGGGAGGATGGTACTGATCTTCACAAAACACTAGTTGTGTGTGGGGGAGGTTAAAATAACTAAGAATGTTGGGAAGGTCACCACATTGACTGATATCTCTAATACTTGTACACTTTTGGAGGGATGATTCAATGATAATGTTTTCAAAATATACAGTATCAAGCTGGAACCAGGAGTCTATACGTCAACTTTAATTTCAGTGTGTTTATGTATGAACTGAACCCAGTTCGAGAGAGATTTTTCAAACAATGAAAGCAAAAACCCCAAACAAGTGAAAATCAATAAATAACTGTCCTAAACTGTCTTGGCATACAGAGAAAATAGATTAATTGTTTATCAACCACACTCATTAAGTTGAAGCTACAGATAGAATTTAAATTAAAACTTCTTACTCCAAAATCTCATTACATTTTTCAGATTTGCAATTGCATTTTAAAATGCACTGCTAACTATGCAGTATTCCTACTTTAATTCTAAATGAACTTTAGCTACTATAAATAATGTGGAAACTTGCCTTCTCAGTCAATGTTACGTGCACAAAGAATTTTTCTTCTCAATGTTATGTGCACAAAAAAATAAAGTTGTCTTAAATTGATACTATCTAATAATACTACAAAAAAAATTAAGTACTGCAAAATAAATCTGATAATGTAATCCTTGCTAAAGGAAATGCACAGCATTTTCTGAAACATAAGTAATGCACTATTATTATTCACACAGTTAATGAAAAGAAAATTTACTAGACCCTAATTTTTTTAATATTTATTTTATTTATTTATTCCCTTTTGTTGCCCTTGTTGTTTTCTTGTTGTTTTATTGTTGTAGTTATTATTGTTGTTGTCGTTGTTGGATAGGACAGAGAGAAATGGAGAGAGGAGGGGAAGACAGAGAGGAGGAGAGAAAGATAGATACCTGCAGACCTGCTTCACCGCCTGTGAAGCGACTCCCCTGCAGGTGGGGAGCCGGGGTTCAAACCGGGATCCTTATGCCGGTCCTTGTGCTTTGCACCACCTTCGCTTAACCCGCTGCGCTACAGCCCGACTCCCGACCCTAATTTTTTTTAAGATTTGTATATACCCCTAGTTTTATGTCTCATTCCCCTCTCTAATCTCTAATCGAAATGATATTGTATAACCTCATCTTTACACAGTAAATTTCACTGTGAGGACTCTGATTTCATCATTAAACTACAGATATTAGTTTAGAATGGTGACCACACAGTTAACAGAAGTTGAAAAATTCTAATAAGTTTTAATTTCTTACTGTACTCTTGGATTAAAGTAGAAAAACATCATTTAAAATGAATATCACTGACAAAAAGTTCTATTTTTGTTAGAAGAAAAAAAAAAACATTTGGAGGCTGTGTAGAAGGAGAAGAAGGAGAAGGAGAAGAACATCCGGAGGCTGGGGAGGAGAAGGAGAGGAAAAGAAAAAGGAGAAGGAAAGAAGAAGAGAGAAGAGAAGAAGGAGAAGGAAAGAAGAAGGAGAAGGAAAGAAGAAGGAGAAGGAAAGAAGAAGGAGAAGGAAAGAAGAAGGAGAAGGAAAAGGAAGAGGAGAAGAAAGGAAGAAAATAATGTCCACCAAGAGCCATGGATTCATAGGACAGGCACCAAGCCCCAGCAATAACCCTGGTAGAAAAACAAAAAATAACAACAACAAAAAAGTTAAAGGATGTCGATATCGGTAGCAATTGTTTTGCTAATGGAGGGATGGGACACAGAACTATAGTGGTGGGAACTGTATAGAATTATACCCCTGTTACCTTACATTCTTGTTAATCATTATTAAATCACTAATACAAATTTTAAAAGTGCAGAAATGATTCTAGTGATAACATAGCAAACAGCATACTCTGTCACTGTAAGGCCTTCCTTTGTGACTTTCGATTTATGCTAGGTAAATTTACCAACAGTACTCAGAGCTTCTTACTATCTTCATCTATATAAAATTTAGGTGTTCATAATAAAAGTAGGTGTATTCGTGCAATCAATAATGATGACAAATAAAGTCTGTTTTTAATATCTGATGGATAGAGAAGCCAGAGTGACAAGGTCACATTTACTACAGTCGCTGAGTTATATGAATAGTGAACTGGATGAAAAATTGAAGTTTAAAAGAAGTGTTTCTCTCTTTCTTGAACTACTAGTTTAACTTATGTTAAAGATAAGATGGTAGAGAGAATTTTATTTTTGCTTAATTTTTGTGTTAGTGGGAATTGAACAGATATTCAGGAAGCAAATGGAAAACAAGTGAACAGTGATCTCAATTTAATATCTCTGTGCCTGAGAATATAAAACATAATTGATGCATCAGAAACAGCAGGGAAATTAAAAAAAAGTATCAATATTACAATCTGAAGGGAATGGGCTACAGGACAGGTTTGGGAATGATCTCTACCATCTACCATGAGTTCTGCAGACAGAATGCTACACGGGGACCCTCTGAACTAGAAACAGCAAAGCATACTTGGTTCTTGGTAAGAAGAAATGCTCAATAACTGAGAATCCTAAAGTTAAAGAAGAAAAGCCTCTTTTTACCTTTTAATATCAAATTAACTTGTCTTAACATGTTTTCATACAAGACCTTATACCAGGCTTATCCTTTCTCTTCAACTTCCTACCAACAGTAGTGATCACATGCTTCCCGTCAATATCCAAGATATCAGTGTTTCTGAACCTAAAACTCCCTATCCTGAAAATCAAGCCGCCTGCACATCAGTATTGTTTCATCTCCGTGAAGTAGATCAGTCAGCAAAGGAAACCATGAAAGTAAAGAGACTTTGATATGGAATGGGAAAGATGTCTACATAACAGGAATAGTGGGCAATGTTTTAGAGCAAAGAGAAAAAAAAATAGTTACTTAACTATATAGTGACTTACCTGGTGATGATAATAAAACTTTCAAGTATGGAAAGAGGAGGTGCAAGATGGAAAGAGAAAGAGAAAGAGTGAAATGTGAATGTATGTATGTGTTCGGGGAAGAGAGAACTTGCATAGGAACAGAGGTATGTGAATGTAGCAGGACAATAAGATAGAACATCATATGGTCTTTTTTTGTTTTTTGCCAGAATAGAAATCTCTTTGTCTGGATGATATGTCACTTGAAAAATATAATTTTAACTTATTGTGATAAATAGATCTTTCAAGAACATTTTGAAGGGGGAGATATATACTATTAATAAATTCTGGTTCATGCTGTCACAAAGCAGTATTAATAATTAAAAATTAAAGATTCCCACAGCAAAGAAAAAGGGAACCAAATTAAAGTTTAAATAATTTTCAGCTTGAAAGTTACCCCCATACTGTTAGATAATGAAAGAATGTTGAGAAAAGTAGCTAGAAACTAATTCACCAAGTTTGTAAAATCAAATATTCTGTACTCTTGATAATCTTAATATTGCTCAATCACTGCAAATTAGATTATTCTTGAGATCTCATTTAAGTGAGGACAAGATGGTCTTCTATTTACAAATGTAATTTACTCTCATGAGTAGGTAATCTCGTTAAAATATTGTCAAGTTAATTGAAATTGATTTGTGTTTACTAAACATAGTGAATACTAATCAAATGTCAAACACTCGAGTGCTAGAGGTATTTAAACCTTTGACAGACACTCTTAATCCAGCATGAAAAGATTTGCTGTCTCACAGATCTATAAAGCGAGAACAAAGAGAAGGGACCTGATTTTCTTTCTGAAATTTTGTGATTTGGGAATATTAGGGAGAATTTAAAATTGCTTTCAGGGGGATTATTTATATTTTATTTTCATTGCTACAAACAGCACATTTGATTTTTCCGTCTGCTTAATTCCATTCCAGGTTTGCTATCCTCTACTACTCAGCATTTCACTGGGATCCACATAATAGCTTTTATATGGGGACAGACATTAGCAAAGCATTTGAAAAGCAGGTTGACAATAAAGTCTGATAGTTCACGTGTGGTGTCCTGGTGACTTGGCTTAATTCCGCAGCTTGCAATAAAGGGGCTGTACTCTTCTGCTTGGTGTATGTGTATCTGCTCTATGAAGCTTAAAGAAACATTTCCCTTAATGCAAAAGTAAACCCGCCATAATCATCCATTTTGGGGAAACTTTACAGTTGCTGGTTAACCTGCTCTCTTATGCCGTGCAATATTCATTAGCAGATTTCTCTGCTTCTGAGTGATATTATATGGAAATGGTTATGGGATGCAAGCAGATGTAACCAATGAAATAAATTAGAGAGAAAAGTTCTGGTTTTTACAGATGGTTTTATTGAATATGCCTCCTCCCCCATCCCTTCCATTTTAACATTTAGTTTTCTTTCAACAGAAAACTTTTCTTTACTGACTACGGGAATGTGGCCAAAGTGGAGCGATGTGACATGGATGGGATGAACAGAACAAGGATAATTGATTCAAAGACAGAGCAGCCAGCTGCACTGGCACTAGACCTAGTCAACAAACTGGTTTACTGGGTAGATGTTTACTTGGACTATGTGGAAGTAGTGGACTATCAAGGAAAAAACAGATATACTATTATTCAAGGCAGACAAGTAAGTGCAATTTTGCTGGGAAATGCAGCTAAGACAATACAGTAAATGCTATCATACTAGGAAGAAAATCCCAAATCACCATGCCTCGGTATCTTATACAGTCAAACTGCAGTGAGTAGTAAGAATTGTAATGTAGTTTCTATGTGGGAGAATGTTCTTTTTCATAGTGCATTTGATATTAGGATATTTCCATCAAAAGAAGATACAAAATAAACAAAAGTGAAATAAGCAAGAAAACAAAAGTAAAGATGTTGTTTTGGTTAGAAAGAAAGCATTAGAATAGGACAGATGTTATGATTAACAACTGATTTTAACTATTCATTCATAAGGAACTGAAGAACCCTCTGCCCTGGGTGGCATTGAGGATAGTTTGCAAATAAAAGCAACTGTCTTCTCAAAAAAGTTTCTTTATTATTTTGATACTTGGATTAATTTTTGTCTTTTGATATATTCAAATACCTCCTAGAATGAGATTTGACCTAGAATATAGATTTTAACTACAAAGGTCAAACGTTTCTCATCTGTGATACATTTTTTTCCTCTTGGTGAATTTCAGGTTTTTGCAAATAGCACTGATAAATACCTAAAGGAAACCCTTCAGTGTAAATGTATTTTATTCACTCATTTACTTTTCAAATTCAACTTCACTTCACTGATCAGATGAAGTTGATGTGAAATTCTTATTCTGTAGAGTTAGATACAGAAAATCTCTTTGCCTTTTTATTTTCGCAGTGCGAGAAGATCCTGTAATTGTCTTTTTTAAAGTTATTTTCCCTGATTTTCATATTCCTAACATGGAATAATTTCTTCATTCTTCCTTAATTTATAAATAAATACACTGAGCTATGTAGTTAAAAAAAATTAAAGTGGCGCAAAGCACAAGGACCGGCATAAGGATCCCGGTTCGAACCCCGGCTCCCCACATGCAGGGGGTCACTTCACAAATGGTGAAGCAGGTCTGCAGGTGTCTTTCTTTCTCTCCTCCTCTCTGTCTTCCCCTCCTCTCTCCATTTCTCTCTGTCCTATCCAACAACGACAACAACAATAATAACTACAACAATAAAAAAACAACAAGGGCAACAAAAGGGAATAAATAAATAAAATAAATATTTAAAAAAAATTAAAGTGTCCATTATTAATAGTGAGTTCATTTATTTTTCTTTTACCTTCATTGTCTTCATCAACTTATTACTTCTTTTTTGTTGTTGTCTCTGGGATTCACTACGGTGGTGGCACACCTGGTTGAGTGCACATGTTACAGTGCACAAGGACCTGGTCAAGCCCCTGGTCCCCACCTGCAGGGGGAAAGCTTCACAAGTGGTGAAGTAGGGCTGTATCTATCTATCTATCTATCTATCTATCTATCTATCTATCTATCTATCATCTATCTATCTATCTATCTATCATCTATCTATCATCTATCTCCTTCCCTCTATTTCTCCCTATCCCTCTTGGTTTCTGGCTGTCTCTATCCAATAAATAAATAATCATAATAAAAAAGAAAGAAAGAGAATGACAAAAGGAGAAAAGGAAAGACATATGTCACCAATTTTTTCTCCATTGTGTGTTTAGGGGGGAGGAAAAAGGACATATTTAAAACTGAAACCTTGATTTCTTCAGTAGACTCTTAAATCTAATATTTAGAGCTTCTAATCTCTATACCTTTTTTAAAAATGTAATTTAACTTTAAATCTTGAAGCGAAGATCAGGAATTCAGATATCTTTCCCTCATTACTTTCAGAAGCTTTTTTTTTAATATTTAAAGTTTTTAATGTTCTATGCCCCGTTTCTGTTGTCTTTATTATGCTGCTTCCAAAAACATAGGCTTTGTCTGGTACTCAGCAATCCAGCAACAATAGGATTTCAGAATTATTTTAGTTGTAGACAGAATGTTCTTTCTTCCTACCTCTGTTAGGGTTAGTTAATGAGATGAGTGTCAGTGTACTTAACTTATCAGAAATATGTTCTCAGATGAAAGGCAAGGAAGCAGAGAGTACAATTTAACTTCTTTTGTGAACACACTTTCTTTTTGTTATAATTTTTATTACTTAATGATGATTGATGAAATTGTGGTATAAAAGAAGTATAATTCCATACAATTCCCACCACCAGAGTTCTTGTTTTTTAAAGTTTTTAAAAAATTATCTTTATTTATTGAATAGATACAGCCAGAAATCAAGAGGGGTGGGGGTAATAGAGAGGGGAAGAGACAGAGTCACCTGCAACACTGCTTTCCCCCTGCAGGTGGGGACAAGGGGCTCGAACCCAGGTCCTTGTGCACTCTAACTGCGCTCAGCCAGGTGCACCGCCACTGAGCACACCACCAGAGTCTATATCATCTCCTCTCCATTGGAAGTTTCCCTATTCTTTATCCCTCTGGGAGTATAGCCCAAAAATCTTTATGGGGTGCAGAAGGTAGAAGGTCTGAATTCTGTATTTGCTTCTCCACTGGACATCGGCATCAACAGGTCTATCCCATACCCCCAGCCTGTTTCCCTAGAGGGGTAGGGCTCTAGCGAGGTAGGGTTCCAGGGTACATTGTTAAAGTGGTCTGCCCAGGGATGTCAGGTAGCGTCTTGGTAGTGTTTGCAACTTAGTGGGTGAAAAGCATTAAGATATAATGCAGAACAATTTGTTTAATAATCAGAAGCCTAAAGGTACAGGTATACCAGATGAAATTTGAGGTCTTAATGTTGGAAGGACCTAGAAAGTCTATTTTAGTTATATTCCATGGGGCCCATGACTTTGCTAATTTTTGCCTGAGCCCAACAGCTATGCAGTTGGGCTGGGAGTATTTTCTGGGAATATGGTGTCAAGAGTTGAGGATAGGACTAGAAAGCTGGATCAGGGAAGAGAGGAGCTCTCAAATATGGGGGAAGTATGTAAATACCATTAACTATAAACCCCATCAATCTGACCTTGGACCCATTTCTATTCATGTTTAGTGTGGGAGCCTGTGTAACCTCTGTATCCTGTCAGTCTGAGCTCACATTCCATGATCATAGCTAGGAACCTTCTAGGCTGCACTCATTTCAGGACCAGTCTTCCTCTAGTGGCAGAGTATGTCGACCCAGCCTCCCTCCAGAGTGAACACATTATCTACCCTGACCAATTATTCTATACGTAGCCATTGTTTCTCTCCTAACAAGTAGATTGACAGTCATATAGAAAAATAATATGATGATGTCATCACCATAAACTCCCAGATGCAGGAACCCCCAAATTTAAATAATATATGTAGGGGGTTACTGGCAATGAAAAAGGTCACCAGGCTTCTAATTTCTATGGAAAAACATGTTGCTTTAGCCCAAATTGGATCCTATGTATATTTAGTATATGCCAACTATGCTAGCAATAATACTAGTGAAAAACATACCTTCACCTCATTTCACAGTCACAGACATACCTTACTGAGAAATAATATTAACAAAAAATGATTATTTGAGTTTTAGCATAAAGCCATTCTCTTTGTTAAATCAACATTTTATTTCTAATCTAGCTATAAATAAATGAAATATGATCACTAGACAACAGGATAAACCAGTTTTGTTTTAGTCATGTTTCTTTTGAGAAGAAATCAAATTGATAAGTCATGTATTCTTTTTTTAAAAGAAATTGTTAGTTTTTTTAAAAAATGTTTTTTAAATTTATTATTGGACAGAGTCAGGGAGAAATTGAGAGGGGATGGGGAGATAGAGAGGGAGAAAGATAGACACCTGCAGCCCTGCTTCACCACTTATGAAACTTTCCCCTGCAGGTGGGGACTGGGGGCTTGAACCTGGATCCTTGAGCACTGTAATGTGAGCGCTTAACCAGGTGCTTCATTGCCTGGCCCTGATATGTCATGTATTCTAGGAAGATAACCAATCAAGTCCTTTTGCTTAAATTACAGAATTGAGAAGTTTTCCTAATTAAAAAGATGTCATGATTTTGTTCTATTAAAAAAAAAAATCATCGTTCCGAACCATACACCTTCACAAATTCTCTTAACTAGAATTCTATACTAGATATACTCTAAAAGTGAAATATAATGGCAGCAAATAGCTTCAGATGCTTTTTTATCAAATTCTTTTAAATTTATTTTTATTATCTTTATTTATTTATTGGATAGAGACAGTCAGAAATTGAGAGGGAAAGGGGAAGATAGAGGGGCAGAGAGACAGAGATACAGAGAGACAGAGAGACACGTGCAGCTGTGCTTCACCACTCACAAAGCTTTCCCCCTGCAGGTGGGTACCAGGGTCTGGAACAAGGGTCCTTGCATTTTGTAACATGCACCGCCACCTGGCCCCCACTATCAAAATCTTTACAACGAATCAGTTGACAGTTCCATAATACCCTGGACAACAGTAATTTAAACTAAAACAATGATTGTCTAAATGCAATGTGCTTAGCATATGCCTTTGCCATAATGAAATTAATAGTCATTCTTCCTCTGCTTTTCTGGTAAATTTCCATGAACTTAACTTTGTTGCTACTGATAATACCTAATACTTGTGCCAAAGAGGAGGGGGTGAATGACCCAATTTGTGTCATGATTAACAACAAACATGTTTAATCTCAAAGCAAAAAAAAAAAAAAAA
This sequence comes from Erinaceus europaeus, assembly GCF_950295315.1. Lineage (NCBI taxonomy): Eukaryota > Metazoa > Chordata > Mammalia > Eulipotyphla > Erinaceidae > Erinaceus > Erinaceus europaeus. The sequence goes on along the minus strand of NC_080179.1, from coordinate 60,189,976 downwards.
ATATATATATATATATATATATATACATTATAAATAGACTTGAGAAATGATACACTTCTTTCATTAATGTTAACACCTCATTTAAATCAGACAAAATGTGTTATTTTGTTACACATTGTTTTCCATGCTGGGGCAATAGTAGTCTACAGATAACTTTTAATAAAAATAAGATTGAAACTTATGTGACATTATAAAAGATATTTCTCATTCATAATTTTACAGATCAGTCATATCTATGACTATATGAAAAGACAGCTTTGGACAGACAACCCCACCAATATGTCTTAGAGCTCTCGTTCCCCAGAACCCTTCCCCACTAGGGAAAGAGAGAGGCATTGGATTGGCCTGTCAACGCCCATGTTCAGCAGAGAAGCAATTACAGAAGCCAGACCTTCCATCTCCTGCATCCCACAATGACCTTAGGTCCATACTCCCAGAAGATTAAAGAATAGTAAAGCTATCAGGGGAGGGGATGGGATACAGAGTTCTGGTGGTGGGAATTGTGTGAAGTTGTATCCTCTTATCCTATGGTTTAGTCAATGTTTCCTTTTTATAAATAAAAAAATTAAATAAAAAAAAGAAAAGACAGCCTTTAGAGTAACTCAAATTTTATATAATAATGCCATAAGCATATTATTGTACATGCTTAAAAGTTTGGCTCTTATAAATCATTAAAATGTAACTGCTGAAGATGCTTTCCTAGTGAAACATGAAAAAATTATGTCCCAGTCATTTGTATCTATTTTATTAACTATCACAGAATAAAATTATTTTATTCCCATATGAATATTGCAAATTGGTGAATATGTGATTGTTTGAGGAAAAAAATCAATGATAATATCATGGTGATTACTCCACTATGCGAAAGAGCAATTTCTGCATTGCTATTCAAAGTATTTTTACAGTGGTAATAGTTATAGTTAATTATGTTGCTTTCAACATAATTAAAAATCAAATATTTTTTCTTCTCTTTACAGGTCAGACATCTTTATGGTATAGCTGTTTTTGAAGACTATTTATATGCAACCAGTTCTGATAACTCAAATATCATAAAGATAAATCGATTTAATGGCACTGATACTCATTCATTAATGAAAATGGAAAATGCTCGAGGAATCCGAATTTATCAAAAGAGAATGCAACCCACAGGTAAGATGCAAACTTTCATCATTTCTTTCATAATGGTGAATGGGATGGGATATGGTCCTTGTGCCTGTATGTGGAATTAAAGAAGATAAGTTATAGATTTTCTGTATTGATACAGAAGTGTAAAAAGTTTGCTTCATAAAATGGAACAGGCCTCCCTGCATAAATCTAATTGGTTAACAAATTGTTCAGTTTCTAGTGACTTGTTTCTACCATCACAGAATAAAAATGGTGACTAGATTTATTTTCTGGAAGGGGTGTCCAGTCGTGATGTACGTCCATAGAAACCTGAATGCTAAGACATTGTATGGCATTTTAGTGAAAGAAAATTCTCAAATCAAATTTCTTTCCTGAATCACCTGTCCAATTTTTTTTGTTAATGTAGGAATTTGAAATGTATTATTTTAAGCTTACTTTATTGAGGTAAATGATGATTTATAAGACAAACATTGTCACATGTATTATTTCATATCTCCCAATGGTATACGTCTGCATGCAACACTCTTCACCAACATGTCTCTGTCACGCAATCCTTGGTGTTGAGTGTCCAGTTTTTCTTGGGGTCATCAGAGACTCGGTGTAATATCACAATTGACCTGCATAATATATTATTAAAAGACTGCTTTTATTGAAAAATTTACAGTGTTTCAAAGTATTTCTCAAAAACTTGTATGAGTTACTTTCATGATAGCTTAGTAATATTTACTCAAGAATATAATTATGAAGAATCATAAATGTAACATACAAAGTCTACTACCTTGAATTTCCATTATCTTCATATAATTCAAGTAGAAACTTATTTTAGGGCCAGACAGTGGTGCATCTAGTTGAGTGTACATGTTACCGTGCACATGGACCCAGGTTTGAGTCCCTGCTCCCCACCTGCAGGGGGTATGCCTCACAAGCAGTGAAGCTTGTCTGCAGGTGTCTTTCTCTCTCCCTTTATATCTCGCCTCTTTTCTCAATATCTCTTTGTCCTATAAAATCAAATATGAAAGGATAAAAGAAACCATGTTGGATTATCAAAGCATTAACACTGATCTAATGATGGTAAATATGTCTGTCACAAGTATGGGTAGCAAAAATTCCAATTTGGAATTGTGTATATAGCCTTATTAGAGTTTTATATAAGCATTTATTAATTTATCATTATATGTGATATATATTTAATTTTTGCCATGACCACAAAAGAAAAATCTTTGCCTTTATGAGGTTTCCACTCACTGGGTAAACCATTTTAAAATAGCCAAGAAATTATTATTGCATTAGAATATAGAAAGTGCTGAGGAGAAGAAAGGTTAATGAGAAGAATTAGTAGTAATCAGGTTTAGGGATAGTTTACAAGTTTATAATCAACTGAATGGTAGAGGAAATGACATTGAAAAGAAAAGTGAACAAACATTTGAAATAACTGAAGAAGAGAGGCATGAGTACAGTAGGTAGAACAATGAATAAACCTCAGGGTCTTGTTTAGAATTTTCAAGGAACAGCACAGATGCCCATATGTGAACAAAAGACAGAGTGAACAAAGGGATCTAGAAGCAGGAAGTGAAGTAGGGAAGATGGAGGGTAATAAGTTGGGCCCTACAGACAAAATGTAAATTAAAAAAGGGGATCAGGTGGGGCTCCTGGTTGAAGACACATTGCATGTGAAATGATCCAGGCTCAAGGCCCTGCTCCCCACCTGGAGAGAGAAAACTTCATGAGTGGTGAAGCAGTCCTACTGGTGTCTCTTTTTTTCTATCACCCCCTCCCCACTCAATTTCTTTCTCTCTGCCCTCACATAAAGGAAAGGGAAAAACATTAAAAACTTACTTTAAGGGGGCCGGGCAATAGAGCAGCGGGTTAAGTGCACATAGTGTGAAGCACAAGGACCAGCACAAGGATCCCCTTTAGATCCCCCATCCCTCTGGATTCCCACCTGCAGTGGGTCACTTTGCAAGAGGTGAAGCTGGTCTGCAGGTCTCTCTCTCTCTCTCTCTCTCTCCCTCTCTCTCTCTCTGTGTGTGTGGGGGTGTATGTCTTCCCCTCCTCTTAATTTCACTGTCCATTCCAACAACGACAGCAGTAAGAACAGTGACAATAACAAAAACAAGGATAACAAAGGCAACAAAATGGGAAAAAATGGCCTCTGGGAGCAATGGATTCCTAGCGCAGGCAAGGAGACCCAGCAATAACCCTGGAGGGAAAACAAACAAGGAACAAACAAAAAAATTACTTTAAAGAAAAAGGCTGAGGAAAGATAGTATATTAATTATGTAAATTATCTTTCCTGCCTGAGGCATCAAAGGTCCAGGGTTTAATTCCCAACACCACCATAATAAACTGGAGCATAGAAGTTGCCTGGCAATAAATAAATAAATAAATAAATAAATAAATAAATAAATAAATTAAGGGAAATGGCTGGTGGGTGTGATAAATTTGCCACACAGGCTCAGAGTCCCAGTATAATCCTAGTGGCAATAAAAGTAAATAATAAAATGAAAATGAATTTGTTATATATTTTTAAAATTATGTTTGTTTGTTTATTGGACAGCTACAGCTAGAAATTGAGAGGAAAGGGGGTAGAAGAGAGAAAGAGACAGAGACACCTGCAACACTGCTTCACCGCTTGTGAAGCTTTCCCCCTGCAGATGGGGGCTGGGGGCTTGAACCCATCCATGCGCATTGTAACCTGTGCACTCAACCAGGTGTGCCACCACTCTGCCCCAATCTGTTATATTTTCAATGACATGGGGAGTCTTTAGGAATCACTAAATACGGAAACATCATAACTTGACTTTTTGTTTGTTTGTTTGTTTCTCTTCCTTCCTTTTTTGGAGCCTCGGGAAAAGAGAGTCTCTTTATATAACCATTATGCTATCTACCCTTGCCCCATCCCTTCTTTCCATCCTCCATCCCCTTTCTCTCTTTCTTTCTTCTTTCCTTCCTTCCTTCCTTCCTTCCTTTCTTTCCAGGAATCATTGTGGCTAACTGTTGATTGCAGAGGTAGAAGTCTACAACACAAGTTGGAGAAGACTAAGAGTGGTAGCAGTTTGTGATTTTTTCACAGGTTATTTCAGGTTTATATCATAAATCCAGTTGGATATCAAGACAGTATCTGAGTATATAAGTCTAAGTTTCAGCAGTAAAATGCAAGTTGCAGATGGCAGTTTTACATTCATCATGATCCTGCTTCAAGTTCTATAAACAGAGATAGTCACCAAATAAGTATTTATAGCAAAGACAAAACCAGTAGTAGCCAAATAATACATTCAATGCTTTAAAGATGTGAAGTTAAAGAGAATAAGGAACATATAAACTTGAGAAGTTTGTTAAATCTCGGCAGCCGCTTGGTTAATGCCATGCGACTGAACTTTTTCAGAGTTCACTGGAACCTTTTCAGAGAAATTTTGTGGTGAAGTTAATTTTTCCCTTCAGTATTTAGTCACTATTTACAAATGTATAAGGTAACAGCAATATAATTCCACACAGTAGCCATCACCAGAGTCTCTGTCCCTATCCCCCTTCAGCGGAAATTGCAATAGTTCTCTTCAAGTCACAGATATGGATTGACTGTATCTGTCTCTATCTCTATATAAAGGTAACTGTGTACATCCACATGTATATCTATATCTTTGACAAATATTTATTTATTTATTTATTGGTTAGAGACAGCCAGAAATTGAAAGGAAGTGGGAGATAGAAAGGGAGAAAGAAAAAGAGACACCTGCACCATTGTTCCACCACTCTTGAATTTTTCACCCAGCAGGTAAGGACTGGGGGCTGCACCTGAGCCCTTGCACATTGTAACATGTGCATTCAACATGGTGTGTCACCAAACAGCCCCGGGATAACTGTATCTACTTTGTTCATTTTTTTTCCTACAGTCTTGCCTCCCCCCCCCCCATTTTTTTCCTCTTTTCCTTTCTACTATACTTGATAGGTCAGAGAGAAATTAAGAGGAGAGGGGGGTTAAAGAGGGAGAGCGACAAAGATACTTGTAGACCTTCAACTTGTGAAGTGTTACCACTGTAGGTGGGGAACCAGGATTTGAACCCAGGTCTTGAGCATGATAGTGAGTGCTTAACAAGCTGTACTACTGCCTGGCCCCTCTTCACTTCCCTACTAAGTCACACATACACCTATCACTACTTCTATGTGTCCTTCCTTTTTTTCTCTTCTCTCTAAGATAAGTAAAACAGTACCTGACTTACTCTGGTGTTTTTCAGATTCACTTCCTTCTACCTTCTGCAACCCTCAATGACCCTGGGTCCATGCTCCCAGAGGGCTAGAGAATGGGAAAGCTATCATGGGAGGGGGTGGGTTATGGAGATTGGGTGGTGGGAATTGTGTGGAGTTGTACCCCTCCTACCTTATGGTTTTGTTCATTAATCCTTTCTTAAATAAAAAATTAAAAAAAGAGAACATAATTACAGCAATAAGAGAATTTTATTGATACCATTTCTACTATGACTATCTCAGTTCAACCCAACTGTGATTTTCTTATCTTTTCCATATGATATTTGTTTATTTTTCTCTAATTTGTACAATTATGATCTGCTTCTATTCAATCTCTACTAATAAACTCAATCTCCTGGTAATTATGGTCACACCTATGCATAATTTTTGTGCTAGGTGCCTCAAAGTAGTAATTAACTGGAAACATTAAAAACAATCAGATCTTACCATTTCACAAGTAACATGATCATTAAATTACATTTCTTCTAGGTTAAATGCCCATATAGTGGAATATTTCAAAATATTATGTTTCTTGATTTCTTACTGAGTCGTATATTATAATATCTTCTCTATATGTGGAAGAAATGTGTGTTTGAAAGTGTAACAGTAATGTACCAAATAAATACATCACTATTTTCTTTACATATGAAGTTCGTATTCATATAAAAATATTTTATCACTAAGCACTATTGTAAAACACAGTCTTTGAGGAATTTGGACATATTCATACCTCTTTAAAATATTTTATTTATTTTATTAGAGATCATAGCACTGCTCAACTCTGGTTCATAGTGGTGCTGGGGATTGAACCTGAGACCTAAGAGTATCAGGCATGTAATGAAAGTCTTTTACATGTCTCCCCAGCCCCATACTTCTTATTCTATAGGGTTTAAACTATTTTTCTAAATGATAGGGCATATTGATTTTTGCTCAATTATATTTTTTTACACTGTAAAAACTCCAGCATATTCATGAATGTAATTCATTTGTCTTTTGAGGATTTCAAGAGTGCTTTTCTTGTCTTTTCTTTTAAAAAAAAAAAAAAATGCTGCAGTCAGAAGCCATGCCTGTGAAGTGGACCCATATGGAAAGCCAGGGGGATGTTCTCACATCTGTCTGCTCAGCAGCAATTACAAAACACGGACTTGTCGCTGCAGGACTGGCTTCAACTTGGGAAGTGATGGCAGGTCATGCAAAAGTATGTTTTTAAAACCAAACATTTTGCCAGAAGCTACTACTTCAGAACAGGGTTTGTAGTATTATTTAGTAGCATTAACATCATACTACCATGAAGCTTCGTCAGGTGAAATTTGCTGGAAAATATGTACCAGTAATATTTTTCTCTCAAAGTTTATATTCAATGTGTGTGTGTGTAAAACTAATCAGCATCTAGCATCATAAAATTTATGCAGTTTCAGAAAATATAAGGCAAATATTTAGTAAAGTCTTTTTCTTAATACCCTAAAAATATTTTTGATCTACTAAGTATGGGATGTTGAGTTTACAAGATTTCTTTTTATCTGAGCTAAGATGCTGCTCCCAGAAATAAGCCTTTTATTACTGAATCTAACAGAAAAGAAAGTCACATAAAGTTGTACTTTAGTCTTCTCTCACATCACTGGGATGTGAATTTTTCTCATTTAACTGTCTCATGTGGAGCTATACTAATTAAGTATCAGTCTCTTTAGTAATTTGATTGCAAAACTTCCTAATGCACAAAGATCTTGTGAAAGTACTAGGATATAAATATTATTTTGTTATTTTGTGAAATAAGATGATGTTTTTGTATTATTACTTTTGAAAGTGTAAACTTACACATAAAAATTGGCTGAATTAGGTATGGTGGGATGACCCTTGTAGAAAGTGTGTTCATTTACAGACTGATGCTGTATATATATTTTACTGTCTCCAAATACTACAATTATAAGTTATACCAACTTTTTTTACAAACTATTTTAATACCATTTTGTCATAGAAATGGCTTTTTATTTCTGTCTTTGTCCTTCTCTGCTTATCTTTCATGTTCTTGTGAAGTGTTTTTTGAGAACTAGAAAATGAGACAAGTAAAATTGGTATAATTTTAGGTTTAAATGATTAGAATCTATAGCACATAGATTTTTCTTTGAGAACTCAAAGAGGTTCAAGGTGATAAAATATATTAATATTAGTACTTTGTTTTCATCTCTGACTTTGAATTAAATTCTGGGTAGGTGAAGATAGCAAGTCTCATGTTAAAGAGGTCCCCTTGTGTAATGGAGAGTAATGTGTCAGAAGCCTCAATATTGAAGTTGTGTGTATGTTTGTATGTATGTACATGTTCTTGCAACCAGCCTTGAAAAGTGATGACATGTCATGCACAAATATAGTCATACATGTTTACCAATGTATATGTGTATACAAATGTAAACACATTTGGATGACAGAAAGACAAGATCGATATTGCATTGACTTCTATCATATGAAATAGCAATCCATCAACATCCAGGTATATTTATATTTAAAAATCTAGCTACATTAAGTAGAAAAAATTAAATGCAAATAAATTTATGAAATAATTGAAAAGTTCAAAACAACAGCTTCTTAACTTTGTTTTGAGAATATGTCTTACAACCTCCACCAAACAATTGTGTCAGAATCAGAAGGTAAGGCATTAGGAAGTCACAAACAGTACTGGGAACTTCAAAAATACTACTTTATTATGATCCAGGGATTAAGAAGTTTGCACTAACAGCATTTGCTTAGAAATAATATCAAAGTGATTTTATTTGTCAACAAAGAGATATTTTTGTACTGGCAAACAAAAAAACATAGAAGATACCATCTTCCTTGCCTGAAGATATACACAATGGAAAAGAGAACATTTCAACTTCTCTATTAGAGTGAATATCAGCAGAAACAACTAAAGACGACCTCGTTGCTACTATCAATTTGAAATACTACAGTTGCTTTTTAATTAAGTTATAACTGTATAAGTGCCTGTAACTGTAGTTTGAGCTTTCAAATGTCTATAGTACAGTAAAACTCACACATACACAAAAGGGAACATATCAGGGTTCCCCATAATAAAGCTCACAGGGCAGCAAGCATAAGGGATTGGCTTCAAGACGTTGGCCCCCACCATAGCAATAGGAAAACTGTATATATATACATCTTAATGTGAAAGTCTAATGGAGTCAATTCATTCAGTGGAAAAAGTTCACTAGAGCCACTGTTATTGTTCATTTTATTTTCTGCTTGTTTGTACAGTTTAATTTTAGAGTAAGATGGAGCTGAACATCAGTTATTGGTAGAAAAACCAACCTCTACTATTCCAATTATAAGGTGAAAAAGCATGCATTGCTCTATTTGACATTTGATTTTAAAAACACACTTATGTAGCTACAATGTTTTAATATTCAAGTATAACTGTGTAGTTGTTTTTGTTTGTCTTTATCAGTCTGTAGATGCAAAATAGGAAGAAAGTGGAGTATTGAAATATTCAAAAGTTTTTCTCATTGCCAACTTAGTGAGCACTATTTCTATAGACTGTTAGATTGTAATGAATTGTGCATGATGTTTTTATAAATGTCCATTTTACAGTTGCAAGCTATCCAATGGTCTGTCATGTTTTTTGCTATGGTAGAAAGTTACAGACAAAAGGATAATTAGGTAAATATAAGTCATTCATAGAAGTAATTTCTGTTTTAATTAAAGTAATATAATTAGCTGGCCTTCTTGCATCAAGATACAGTTGGCATATTTTAGGGTTTATTTCTTGGTATTGAATTTTAAAAAACACTAGTTGTGCCAGTTAATTAAACAGTGGCATTATGCATTGTAAAGAAGATTAGGCAGCATCAGTTGTTTATGTTTGTAATCTTTCTTCTGCAGGACCAAAGAATGAGTTATTTCTCTTTTATGGGAAAGGACGCCCAGGAATTGTTAGAGGAATGGACTTGAATACCAAGATAGCTGATGAATACATGATCCCCATAGAAAATCTGGTAAACCCTCGTGCTTTAGATTTTCATGCAGAAACCAATTATATCTACTTTGCTGACACCACCAGTTTCCTAATTGGTCGGCAGAAGATAGATGGCACAGAGCGAGAAACTATCCTGAAAGATGGTAAGTGACAATCCGTGACATTACCATCAAATTGCCCAGAGATACAGCACTTGCAACTAATGCAATGAATGTCAAATTAAGTTTAACCAGAACCCAAGTTACAGTTGATTTAAAAATATTTGTTAATTTAATTTATACAATAACATCATTTCCTTGTTCTCTATAGTATATTAAAAGCTTCATTATAAAACCAAGCTTTTGAATTTCCACAGCATTTCAAGTATTACAGGACTCAAGTTGAGTTTATTTATCTACCATTATGGAATATGTGAGTTTGCAATCAGATAAATAACACAGAAAATATAATTTCACATGACATTAGAGTTTTTTACAATGTTTGGTTGTCACTAAAATACTGTCCATGCCATTCAAAGTGCATTAAAGATATCAACGTTCTCATTGCCATCACATTTTTTGCATATAGTATCTTAATTTATACAGAATTTTAATGCAAACCTATAGAGATACCCTGAAAATACTATTTTCTGACATGAGTTTAATTGTTTATAGTTACTTTTATTTAGAGATAGGTTTATGTAATTGTATATGCAGACATATATGGTATAGTTATGTTAAATTAACATATTATAAATTAATTGGCATATGAGTGAACAGGAAAGAAGAAATGGCATATTTTTTGAATAATTAAAAAACAGAATATTTGAATGACTGCTAGTCACCAGTAGGCTGGTAAATACATGGGTCTAAACCTCAGTTTCCTCATCTATAAAATCTGCTTCCTGCTTGAACATTTGAGAAATCAGTGATTTATAGAGCATTAATCATCTACTTACTTTATGAAGAGAACTGTACTAGCTATCACTGGAGAAAAAGGGGACCTTAGGAAGTGAATATTTTCTTCAAAAGGTTTGTAATGCACTGCTAGAAATAATGTAAGCATGAAAGAGATGTAAAGACTCTGTAGCATTTAACTTAGTGAATTCTAAATGAGGTCTGAGATTTACAAAGAACATTTATATAATGAAAAACCACAGAAACGAGGAGAGGCCACTGTGTAGTTGGGTATTTCTAGTGAGTCCGTTGTGGAAGTGATGGTCTTAAGGTTAAATATCAGAGGAAAAAAAAAAAAGTAAAGGAGTGAGCAAAAGATGTCAGCAACCAGGAATTCCATTAAAAAAAAAAACAATAGAAATAATCCCAGACTCCATCCATAAAGGGGACAATGGTAATAATAAATGGATCCCTATTAGAGGTTTTGATTACAGGTTGTAGTGACAGAGGTAATATGGAAAGAGAAAGGTTTGGGGATGAAAGAACTTAAATGTGACATTAATGAGGTTTGGATGAAATCCACAAGGGGTAAGAGACAGGAAAGGTTTTGCAGCTAAGTAATAATGTGAATAAAATGACATTTTAGCAGAATCAGTCTACTGGTGGCATACAGGATGAATCAGAGAGAAGGAGAGAAAATAAAGCAGAGAAAGACTGAAATTATTTATAGCATGAGTGGTAATGAATAGTGGGTTCTCCTATCTTTAGAGGGAATGAACAAAGCATAAGATCAATCATGTAACTCAGTCTTACTTTAAATCAAACCTTGAATGATAAAAAATTACTCTTTCTGAGTGACAAATGAAGCAGTAAAATGAAAAATATCCCTGTTTTTGTCTTTTTGTTGTTGTTGTATACTGATTAAGGCAATGTAAATCCACTATGAGTTAATATTACCAAGGAGTGTCAAATATATATTTTTAATTGAACTTGGTAGAATCTGTCTTCCTACGTTTTTCCATAATGTGCTGTTAGGTGCTGGAGAATTGACAATTTCAGAAGGGTGATGATAATTTTATGCTAAATCAATGTATTTAGGTTATTTTAATTTTCACCTAGACATTTTCAAGGATAGGTATATAATATACAGAGTTCTTTGTTTCACTTTAAAAGGTATTAATTTCTGTGCCACGACTATATATTCTCACTAATAATCCTAACTTTGATAATGGTATCTGAGTGACATTTATGGTTCTTTGCATTCTGCTACAGTAACCGAGATCAACTCTAACAGCTGTTTGACTGCCAGGCACATCTGTAGTGTTGCTGTGACAGTATGAAGGTTATGAGAGCATGTTGTAGATGTTTCACACTTGAACTATATTTAACAGTTCAATATTTCTATACAAAGAATAGATTGGTGCATTTTATTTACCTTTTTACCTTAAAAATATGGAGATTAATAATAGAAATTCTTATATAAAAATTAGGTTTGCCATACAACTTGTGAGTCACAGAATCAGAAATATTGTGTTCTATATATATGTGCTCACTGAGCTAAAATGTTTGTCTTTCAACCTGAAATCTGAGAGGTGATGATTTTTTTGACAAATCATGTTATCAATATAACATTGTAGACATCCCGAGTCTTCGATAAATTCAAGTTTAAAGCTATAAAAATTTTGCTGTTTATAAGTAAATCATAAGCACCTTAGACATCCTTGGTTCTTTCTAAAGTAGTAAAATGACAATGTATCTTTAAAAAAGGCCCATCTCCATTTACTTTTGATTTTTCTCCTCAGAGTTCTCTTGATCATCTCAAAACACAGTATAGCCGACTTAGTATAGAGTCTTGTGGACCAAGAGTAGTAAAACTAGTGTGAAAGAAAAATTTCCAGTTGAAGTACTAAATTTGTCTTAGTAATGGCTGAAAATATTTGAATATTCCCAACTACTAAAATAAATAAAAGCTATGGTAATGATTTTATGAAGATAAGACTTCTATTGACAAAGAATGTACCTACCTGCAATTTTTATAGATTTTTACAAATTTTTCAATTTATTTAATAATCTATTTCAGTTAACTTTATTTATTTTTTATGTCCACTAGTCATATATAATGAAAGTCTTTTCTGTACTGGTTGCTGTTCTAGATGTTAGAAATTCTGTAAAAAGCATTACAAGGCTTCATATTTAGTTAACATACAGATTGTAGCAGAGAGAAATAATAAGTACATTAATAGAAAAGATAATAAATAAGATCTATGAATTACAGAGTAGGATATTGCAGTAAAAAGTCACTATCAACAGGAGGTTAAAAACTAGATCAAAAGCACAGAATATAAATTAGGCTTTTTTTTTTCTTTTTGTGGTAATCAAAGTTGTCACTGAGACTCTGTGACTGCTAGACTCCATTGCTCTTTGTGACCATTTTTTCCCCTTTCCTTTGCACAGAGGATGTAAGACAGAAAAACAAGGAGAGAGACCACAGCACTGTCCCACTGCTCCTGAAGCTTTTGTCATTAGGAGCTCCCAGTTAGTGGCCTGGGACTCAAAGTTGGGTCCTTGTACATGTCAGTATGCATTTCCACCATTTTAGCCTCCTGCTGATCCCCAAATTATGCCATTCTTATTTAATATGATGTTATACTTTGTAAGTAAGTAAAGCAGTTGTTCTTTATAAGTTTTAAAGAAAATATGTTGATATACTATCAAAAAGGAGTGGTCCCTTTTGTGATTTTCTTTTTTTTTTTTTTTTTTTTTGTCCTGCATATGAAGGGTCAAATACCCTTCTTTTTTCAATCCCATCCCCAGCAGACTGGAGAACTCTCAGAAGGCTAGAAGAGGATCTGCCCTATGATCCTAAGTTCCTTTCCTGGGGATATATCCTAACAAACCAAACACTCATATGTATATCTATGCTCATAGCAGTATCATTTGTAGTAGCCAAAACCTAGGATTCCCCACACTTGTTTGATCCCAGATGTGGATTGGAGCATCCAATAGTTCCTGCAATTTTATGTTAAAATGTGTAGTATTTCCTAGGCTATGAAACATTACTTGAGGATTCAAAATTGAAATGCTTATGCCAGTTATCTTCCCCTCTCTCTCCCCCTTTCATACAGACACACACACACACACACACACACACACACACACACACACACGCACACTAGTTTAAGACCCACTCCAGCACTCCAGAATTATATATAAGGTTCTACTTTAACCAGACCTAGGACTGTCACTCTTAGGTAATTACATAATATGATTTATTCCCAAATGATACCAAGCACAGGGTACAAATATATTTTCCCATAACTAGATAAAATCATGTGTTCTTATATTATAATAAATTTTACCATACATGCCTCTGTAGGCACTTGTATTATCTTATTAAAAAATTTAACAATACCTAGAATCACCAAAGAAATCTTGAGATAAAAGAACAGAACAGGAGGAATCACACACCCAGATCTCAAACTATATTGTAGGACCATAGTAATCAAAACTACTTGGTACCGGAACCAAAATAGACATACTGACCAGTGCAATAGAATCAGAATAGAATAGACTAGAGCCAAGAAATAAGTTCCCATACCTATGGACATCTACTTTTTGACAAAAGGGCCTAAAATATTGAATGGAATAAGGAGAATCTTTTCAACAAATGGTGTTGGGAAAATGGGTTGAAACATGTAGAAGAATGAAACTGAACCACTGCATTTCACCACACACAAAAGTAAACTCCAAATGGATCAAGGACTTGGATGCTAGACCAAAAACTATCAAATATTTAGAGGAAAATATTGACAGAACTCTTTTCATATAAGTTTTATAGGCATCTTAAATGACACAAGTCCAGTTGCAAGACTAAAGTAAAAATAAATAGGGAGTCGGGCGGTAGCGCAGTGGGTAAAGCGCAGGTGGCACAAAGCACAAGGACCAGCGTAAGGATCCCGATTCAAGCCCCCAGCTCCCCATCTGTAGGGGAGTCACTTCACAAGTGGTGAAGCAGGTCTGTAGGTGTCTCTCTTTCTCTCCCCCTCTCTGTCTTCCCCTCCTCTCTCCATTCCTCTCTGTCCTATCCAACAACAACATCAATAATAACTACAACAATAAAACGAGGGCAACAAAAGAGAACAAATAAATTTTTTAAAAAATAAATAAATTGGACTCTCAAATTGAATAGCTTCTGTATAGCAAAAGAAACCACAATCCAAACAAAGAGACCTCTTATGGAATGGGAGAAGGTCTTTACATACCATACATCATACAGGAGGCTAATAAGCAAAATATATAAGGAATTTAACAAACTCAGCAGCAGCAGAAACAACAAAAATTACTGCATCCTAAAATGCTAAAATGAGAGGTTATGAAGAGAATATTCACCAAAGAAGAGATCTAAAAGGCCTACAGACATATGAAAAAATGCTCCAAGACATTGATGGTTAGAAAAATGAAGATAAAGACAACAATGAGATATCACTTCACCCCTGTGAGAATATCATACATCAGAAAGGAGAATAATAAATGCTGGAGAAGTTTTGGTGGTAAAGGAACCCTCCTGCACTGCTGGTGGAATTGTAAATTGATCCAACCCTTACAGAGAGCAGACTGGAGAACTCTCAGAAGGCTAGAAGGGGATCTGCCCTATGATCCTGCAGTTCCTCTCCTGGGGATATATCCTAAGAAACCAAACACTAATATATATATACTCATAGCAGTATGATTTGTAGTAGTCAAAACATGGGAGCAACCTCGTATACACAATGGACTACTATTCAGCTGTAAATATGAAGAATTCACCTTCTTCACCTTATCTTTGATGGAGCTTGAAGGAATCATGTTAAGTGAGATCAGCCAAAAACAGAAGGATGAATATGCGATGACCTTACTCATGGACAGAAGTTGAGAAATAAGAGCAGAAAGGGGAAACACAAAGTAGAACTTGGACTGGATTTACCAAAGTAAATAACTTTTGGGAGTGGTGGGATCTTTCAGGTCCTGGTGGATGATGGTGGAGGAGGACCAAGGCTTAGAGTGAGAGTGTTTTGCAGAAAACTGAGAAATTTTACACATATGCTAACAACTGTATCTACTGTAAAAATAATCAATCTTCCTCAATGAAAACAGAAAAATAATTGAATACTTTTAATGCCTGATGTTTTGTAACACATTATTAAATATTTTCTTTAAAAATTATTTATTTATTTATTTATTTAAAAAAGAGTGGAGGAGAAGGAGAGATAACCAGAATATCACTCTAGCACATGTAATACCAGAGATCAAACTGGTACTCTAAGCTCTAAGACATTGGGGATGTCGACTCTGACCAAACACTGAGGAAAATAATGAACACATCTGTCAGTCATGAGACATTGCCTGATTGAAACTATTAAGAAAGTATTTATGATTGTTTGCAATTCTTGAATATTTAATGGCTTTTGTTGTCCCACTAAATATCAAAGTTATAGCCTGTTTGTACATAAAGTCTCTTGTAGACTATTAATAATACAATTGTCTCAGAACTCACTGGAGATTTGATTCCTGAGAACCTGAGTTAAATTTTATGTTTAGTATGAAAAAAGTACTCCTCACAATAATTTCATGAAGTATATGAGAAAAAAACAACTTTAAACCAATATATGTATATTTGAAAAAGTATACATGGATATAGCAATTTTCAAATATATATTTTAATATATATTAAATCATGAACAAATGAAAATTTTTCATTTGCCTGATGTATTTTAGTAAACCAAGAAGGTATGTTTCTTTATTTTGGTTTCTATCCAACAAAGGCATGTATGCTTGGCAACCACAACATTACACACACACACACACACACACACACACACACACACACACGCACGCCTACAAACACAAACTCATACTAGGTCTAG
The DNA here is from genome assembly GCF_950295315.1 of Erinaceus europaeus. Taxonomy (NCBI): domain Eukaryota; kingdom Metazoa; phylum Chordata; class Mammalia; order Eulipotyphla; family Erinaceidae; genus Erinaceus; species Erinaceus europaeus. Next base: position 60,173,867 of record NC_080179.1, on the reverse strand, counting down.
AAACTTCTACTAATAAACTTAATGTCCCATAAATATTAAATTTATGTGAAGATGCAAAAAGGTACATGAGATGGCAAAGCGTCATTCAAGCCCAACCCCCAACACACTGAAGGAAGCTTTCATGATGTTGTGGGCTTCTTCTCACTTGCTCTCACGCTCAAGAAAAGGACATGAAAGAAGAGGAAAGGAAAGGAAAGGAAAGGAAAGGAAAGGAAAGGAAAGGAAAGGAAAGGAAAGGAAAGAGGAAAGGAAAGGAAAGGAAAGGAAAGGAAAGGAAAGGAAAGGAAAGGAAAGGAAAGGGAAGGGAATGTGAAAAATACTTGGTAATCTCCAACATACATATAAGGGTATGATGTACATAATTGTTATATTAATAAATATTTGATTCATATAATTTTATTTT